>NW_027395280.1:48858-78144 GCF_027580225.2 Misgurnus anguillicaudatus
CTTTAATATCATACTTGTTTAGTGTACTCTCAAAACGGATGTGTTAAAAACAATTGTACACAAACATATTACACATACTCATTTAGCAGCAGGGCCGGCCCGTAACCACAATAGACATTATTAGGACAAGTCTGAAGCCCCCCAATGTTCATTTTGGTCCCCCAATGTTCAAGGTGTGGTTACGGGCTTGTTTAGAAGACACTTTTAAACAAAGCAACTTACAAATGAGACATCATAACAAGAGTTTCGTTGCAAAACGAGATAAATCCTTTTTTTAACATTTTTGTCAAAACATCTTTATTATTATGTTATTATTTTGTTTTATGGTGCTACTTAGCTGTATTTTTTAAGTTATGAAGGTTTAAATCAAAACAAACCAACTGCAGTTGAATTGAAATCAATTGGAATGCACAACCAAAAAACAAGATTTCTGAACAATTAAAAAAACGGTGGTTATCTCGTTTTGCCACGAAATTCTTCATATATAAATGCAAAATTAAACTGGGCCTCTGTTACATTAGGAAGGGGATCAAGGAAAAATTATCACCCATTTATGATAGCAACTGCAAAAGTATGTCCATTTAGAACAAACATCAAATTTAGGCGTCCTTTGTCTATATTACCAACACATCACAAATCACTTTGTCTTTCTTTTCTCATTTGACAGTGATGTTAGAGAAGTTGTGAATCTGCAAAATTATTACTATGACAGTTCTTCACAAATTAAAGTAAATAAAGTTCTGTCTGTGATATTGGTTATTATATATATGATATATTTAATAAAGGAATCATATCAAGACAAAATGTTAGCAGTCACTGGATGAAGTTCCCCACTCTTACACCAGAGGGGGTGGCTGATGCATGGGCATTAGTGTTTGCCTATGTGCCACACTGAGTTAGCTGAGCAACATACAATGGCCATGCTGTATCACAGAATGAGCTTACTGCTAACACTTCACCTCAACACCACATTTCCACAAACACACACACACAGAGGGCAGATTTAGCAGCAACCCACTGACTGATTGCTTTAGACACTGTCAACCACTGAATGACTGAGTGTGTGTGTGTGTGTGTGTGTGTGTGTGTGTAGCTGTCAGTGGGGCACCAAGAGTGTTTTTTAGAGTATGTGTGCAGTGATACGTAGCAAACACTGGCTTGTCCATCATCATCCATTACCCTGACAAGGAGAGAGATTAATGACCACGGGGTCAGCGCGGGGCGTCTACACCCCCCCACACACTATCTTTGAGGCAAACTAGAGTGTACTACACACACTAAACCTTTAGTATATACAGTACATAAAAGGCCAGAGTTTTAGTGTGAAAGACAGGAGAGAAAGATTTGGACGAATCATTTTTTTCCCTGGGAAGTATTGCGGTTACTTTCTTGCATTTTCACGTCCTTTCCATTTACTCATGCAGCATATTGAGTTACGCAGTTCTGTCAGGTCTTTCAGCGATATTAAGTCGCTTTTGAGCTTGAGGGCAAATTTTTGTTCCAGCTCTGGACTTTCTCTGGCTTTCAGATTGTTTCCTCCTGCTCTTTTCTCAGCTGGATCAGGACTTCACCAACTTCAAACCACACGGAAATTACTTGAAATGGACTATTGTATGTTTAGAGATTGGTGGTATAGGACAGAAATGGTAGGCTTTTTGATTGTGGGAGGTTTTTAATCAAGCATTGTTATGTTTAAACTAATAGTAGCTCCTTAAGTGCATTTTCTGACATTTCCTGTAGCTCAACTGTCGAGCAGTGCCAAGGTCATGAGTTCAAATCTCACAGTAACCCACATTACTGATTTTTTTTCTCTCGCTTGAATACACTTAAGCATAGGTTATCAACCTTTTTCACTTCAAAGCCCCCCTATTGCCCACAACAGTATTTAAAGGCCCCCTTCTCACAATTCTTGCCAAAATAAATATACTAGTAATAAATAAATAAAATAAACATGACTAGACAGATGTATATTTATTACAAAAATAACCAAGCATTTAGAAATATCTTGAAGTTTTAGCATATTGTAATACTGGTTTTGTCTTATAAATAAGTCATCCTAAAGGAAAACACCACCATTTTTCAATATTTTACTATGTTCTTACCTCAACTTAGACGAATTAATACATATCTATCTTTTATCAATGCGTGCACTTCATCTTTGTACAGCGCGTTGTGAATGTGTTGGCATTTAGCCTAGCCCCATTCATTCATTAGGATCCAAACAGAGATGAATTTAAAGGACCCCAAACACTTCCATGTTTTCCCTATTTAAAGACACACTATGCAGTTATTTTACCTTAATATAACAGCTTTAAAGTTATTTTGGTGGTAAACAAAGTCATAGTAGGGCGAATCATCCTCCTGTTGAAGCTCGGGGAGGATGCCGCTAGCAAAACCAGCAATGCAAGCTTGAGAGAACCGCCCCTGACAAATCTCGCGAGAATCACGACTTGCTTTACGGCAACGACGTCACGCATGTTCGACTTCGTGCGGCGCTGCAAGAACCGACCGCCAGATGACATCAAAGTACCGCGAGAATGATTCGAGACGGCACTTTGACGTCATCTGGCTGTCGGTTCTTGCAGCGCCGCATGAAGTCGATCAAGCCTATAACAACAACTGCACGCGCAAATTTGAGACGTGAGGCTAAACGATTTAAAAGTTAAGAAAGCGCGTTCGGAAAAGAGTAGGAAAAGGAAAGAATCTGACCGCATTAGGAACCGGTCAAGAGTCCCACTCGGTCAGGCTTTTACTCGTTGGCGTGAGCTAAAAGACCGCACTGAATGCAACAGAGATGCTGATCTGGGAATCTTGTTGATGGACTAGTGAGTAAATCTCTTATTTGTAAACTTGTTTGCGGCCTATGTTGTATGTTGTTGCGCTTGCTTGTAGTATGTCATGCGATTATCATGACAACAGTTGTCAATATCTCACATAATTATCAGGACATAAATAAGCCTAGAGGTTGTAAATAGTGTAAACATGCACAATTTGCAAACTATTAGGATAAATAGCAATAATCATGTATAGTGACATTATAACGAACAATGTTATGAAATAATGCAACGTACACAATTAACTTTGTCGTGGCATTTTGTAATGTTTACATTACAATAAAAAAACACAAATGAAATTATACAGTAGACATAGACTATAGACTGTTTACTTGTGATTTAGCTGCAATCATGTAAAAAACGTTATAAGCCAGCAAACGCGGTAGGCTACTTTATTATTATATACACTCTACACTTGGAATAAACGTTTTATTATCCTATTACCATCATCTGTAGTTTAGTAGACTATGCAGTAGCCTAATATTTGTATGAAATTGTGAAACATTACCTGGTCATTATCTTCGGAGGTGTACTAGAGTGAGAGTAGGAAATTACGACAGTTGCAAGTATTCCCCTGTTTGACAAAAACGCTGAAAATGCATAGAGCGCCTTTAAAGACTGTTACATGAGTAGTTACACAAGTAAGTATGGTGGCACAAAATAAAACATGGCAATTTTTAAGCAGATAACTCCTGACTACTCCCCCTCTTGCTCAAAGTTCCATCAATATTACTGTGCCCAAGGTTGAAGTGCTGCAAACTAAGTGCTCTTCCGCCATACAAAATAGTTCTCATTTTTTATCCGCATAAAAAATCGCCACGTTTTTTTTGTGCCACCATACTTACTCGTGTAACTACTCATGTAACAGCCTTTAAATAGGGAAAACATGGAAGTGTTTGGTGGCTTCTAAAGTCATCCCTGTTTGGATCCTAAAGAATGAATGGGGCTAGGCTAAATGCTAACACATTCATGATGCGCTGTACAAAGATGAAGTGCACGCATTGATAAAAGACAGATATGTATTAATTCGTCTAAGTTGAGGTAAGAACATAGTAAAATATTGAAAAACGGTGGTGTTTTCCTTTAAGCCCCCCTTTTAATTTTTTGAGGCCCCCTGTGGCCCCTAGACCTCTGGTTTGCACTAATGGGCCAGTGACACATGATGCATTTTTGGATTTCTGTGCTATTTTAGGCCAACAGGAAATGACAGAAAAGTATGAAGGGAGGAATTTACTATTTGAACCGTTATTTATCTACTGTTATGTGTACGCCATTCCAGCATCTGTTGCTATATTGGTTAACCTATACACATATTGGAAAATAACAATTTAGCATCTTCAATTCACATAACCTGCATGTTTTGGACTGTGGGAGGAAACCCGCCGAGGCTTGAACCAGGGACTTGCTGCAGGCAACAGTGCCATCACTGAGCCATTGTGCCACCCCTTTACCACTTGTATGAGCACCAACCATCAATCTTTACTGTTAAAACAACAGTTGGTTCATTCTGGTTTGGTGCTTGTGCAACTGGTGGACCGGCAAAGCCATGCCGCTCACCTGCCAAATCTTGCAGTTGAAGCTGGATGACCAAGGTGATCTTTCTAAATGTGTGAGCTAGTAGGAGCCTGGCGGTGATTAGCAAGTACACCAAGTCGCTTTGGATAAAGCATCTGCTAAATGAATAAATGTATGTCATCCTCTGAATCATTCTTTATCCCAAAAATCTGACCTTAAACCCACCTTTAACATAAACCACAGAACTGACACAAGCATGGCACGGCAATACACAAGCCCTGCAAGATCCATTAAGCAAAACTTGGCCGCCAAAGTCTGTTATTAATTTCTATGCTTCTTGATGATCTTTATTATATTTGCATAATGACGGAGACCGCTGATAAGCAACATATCACGGCTAATGCAACGGGCCTTAATTAAAAACAGCTCGTCGAGATGAGTGTGTTCATTACTGGGACAGATGGCTTCTATTAAGTCTCTTGCCATCATTCATTCCCGTGTAATCACACACAACGGCCATTTTGAAATGTCCTCCTTAAAGCCTCAAGGTCTCATGAAGTTTGAAGGAATTGATTTTTTACATGTAATGTTTATTGTTTATCCAGCCTGATCTCACTGGAAATCATGGCTGTTTTATGAGGTAGCTAATTCGTATGAATTCATACAGTGTGAGTCATACAATAACGCACTATAGTTAGCATAAAATAATAATGAAGCCCCAACCCCACCCCTAAACCCAACATCACTGTGGGGGGATTTGCGAATTAGCCACCTTGTAAATTAGTTTCACACAGCCGTGAGATTGTGCTGGTTTGTCTTGGTATTACCACTTGTAGTGAATGTTTGACAGTGTAAGTAACACGGTTGAAATCGACGCCTGTAATAGAGTGCCACAAGGATGACATATTTTTATAAGCCAACCCAGAAGTTAGCAAGACACTGGTTCCCTCGCCAAAAAGCCTATTCATTTTTCCCATAGACTTTTGGATTATCGCAAAAAATAAGCTCTGTGTTTACCAAAGTCTAAATGTATTTACTAGAAATAAAAAACGAACAATACACCACGGTCTCTCAACGTCATTACCACCAAGCTTCCGTAAATTCTTTCAAACTTTATTAAACACATTTTTAAAACCTCACTGATATGGAAAACTCTGTGGATGAATGTTTATTGGGAATTGTGCCCATGTTGTTTTTGAGATCTTCATGCGTGATAACGTTTAAAGTCCTCGACAACGTATGTAGTCCCATGTAGCAACTTGTTAGCAACCGCCCTTTAAAGACAATTTAAAGCTTTAAAAAGTCATGAGTGGTGGTATTACTGCTGTGTTTTATGTCGTAAAATAAAACTTATGTTAACTCAAGATCTTATTTAAGGAGTTTTAACAAAACCTCATTCAAGAAACCCATTGACTTCAGGCAATGAAACTGAAAGGGCTAAAATGCTAACTAGCTTCTGGGTTTTACCTACAAAAATATGTCATATATATTAAGACTGTCAATCGATTAAAATATTTAATCTAGATTAATCGCATGATTGTCATGAGTTAACTCGCGATTAATCGCACATTTTTATCTGTTCTATATTTACCTTAATTTAACACTTTTCAAGTTTTTAGTACCTTAATCAAGACAGGTGTGGACAAACATGGATGCTTTATGCAAATGTATGTTTATTATAGGGGTGGGCCAATCCGATATTCTGTAGCGATATTAGTCCAATATTGGCGAAATGGCCGGATCGAATATTGTCCGATACCAACACGGACCTTAACTGTCATGGCAACTTGGCGTAAAGGCGACTTACTGAGCAACATGCCGTAAAAGCGTGTAAAGTGCGGCAAGTAGAAACTGTAGCTAAGCGTAAGCAATAGATGAGACCTGTCCGGAGGTACTTTTTATGTTTATTATCCTTAAGTTATGGTTTACTTCACACATACATTTTTATGGCTAACAAATGTGTGATTGGCAGCTTTACTGATTAAAAGGGCGATAGAGATGGTATTGGATCGGGATCGACAGATACTCAAGGTTGTGGTAGTGACCAGTGGCGGAGTGGCCATCGGGAGAGTCGGGATATTTCCCGGTGGGCCGGTAGTGTTTTGAGGCTGCAAGGGTCGGTCTGATAATAGTTATACATTGCGAGTTATAGCAACCCCGTCTGGCGGCTTGATGTGCGGCCGCTTCCCGCTGGTCAAACTGTGCAGCCTCTTTGCTCAACATAAAAGTGCTCAACCTGTTCGACAGGTCCAACCATGTTTAGGATTTTTAAAAATATAGGGGGATCATTGAACGGCTCTCCCCAAATGGCATAGCCTGTCGGCCTTTGATGTAAAAGCTGCGCCGCCGAATGCCTGTTTATTGGAGTACATATGCGGTCGGATTGATCCATCAAGCAGATAGACTATTAGATAGTAAGTGTGGATTAAGGATGTTTAAAATCTCTAGCTTGGTGGTCAGTACATGAATGGATCAAATCAGCACATTTGCAAATGTTTGTCTCCATATGGCTATATAATAAATAAAAATAAGAAGGGTAACTTTGCAGTATCACATTATATATTTCCTACTATGTGATTTTCATATTACATATAACCGCATAATGAAATGAATAAAAAGACAAGGAAGTAGGATTGGCATGTAAATTGTATTATTATTACTGGAAAAACAACAAAATAACTGAAATAAATTCTGAGGTAAATGCGCCAAACACGTTAAAATAAATGAGCAATAGCAGTGGAAAAAAACATTATTATCTCTCAAAACTTTATATGACAAAAATGATATTTAAAGGAAAAATTCTTTTTTTAAAGATGTAAAGAAAGTATTCCATATTACTCCTATTTATGAGCACGTTCATCTCTGGTCTCGCTCTGTTATGGAATAGCTGATTGACAGGTGCGCATCTCCGTCTTTCAAACAGGTATCATTTTGTATAGTTACTCATTTAGGAAAATTATCCATGATTTGATGATTTTATTATTTTCATGAAAATGTTTTTTTTTTTTTGCAGATTGATTACGATTTGTATTGCCGTAGTTTTACTACAAATACAATACCTTTTTTTTACCACGGAGGGCCGGTGGTATACGAAATTTCCCGGTAGATTTTTTGGTCCCACTCCGCCCCTGGTAGTGACATCGGTATCAGGCATGAAAAAGTGGTATCGCCCCAGCTCTAGTTTATTATTAGTAATAGAGTCAGCTAATTTTAATTTCATTTTGAGAAATTTTCGAATAAAACTTGGCACACACAATTTATGGTAAACTTTTTTTCTTTCTTTTATTGTTTGATTGACATTGAGACACAGACAGTTTTAAGATCTACTGTAATGCAAGAATCTTATATAATGTTACACATCAGATATTTTTTGATAGCAATTAATTAAACATTTACTTAAAACATAACAGATTATATCTGCGTGAATTCTTGTCAAAACTGTTATTTTTAAAACTGTAATTCTGTTTATGTATGCATATATCGGGGTCGCGCGCCTGTGTGCATGCTTTAAATGTGTCATTCAGTGCAAGAAAGATCGTTTCAAGACTTGTTGCTCTTAATAACTCTTTAAACATCAATCCGGTCCCGAACTTTATCTTTCTTAATAACCTTTTAACATTAAGCAAGTCCTGCACTTTATTTTCTAATTCCAGCATTTTGTAAAACCGAAACCAAAATCTCAGACGCACAAGCAGTGTTGGGGTAACACATTACAAGTAACGTGCGTTACGTAATAATATTACTTTTCTGAAGTAACGAGTGATGTAACGCATTACTTTTTAAATATACACATTAATACTTGAGTTACTTTTTCAAAAAAGTAATGCAAGTTACTTTTTTAGTTTAATTAATTTGAATAAAAAAAATGATGTACTGTATTAAACTAAACGTAGTCACATTATGCACTCTATGCGCACACGCCTGTGTGAGAACAGTTTGAGTCAGAAACTGAGATGGCAGGCCAGAGCTCCACATTTTTGGGATGAAATATGCAATTTCTGAATGCAGAACTTTTTAGTCATAAAAACACCTGCAAGGCCTGAAAGAGATCAAGCTTCAGCCAAGAAAAAGTAATGCAAAAGTAACTAAAAAGTAACGTAATCATTACTTTCCATGAAAAGTAACTAAGTAACACAATTAGTTACTTTTTTGGGAGTAACTTAATATTGTAATGCATTACTTTTAAAAGTAACTTTCCCCAATGTGCGCAAGTGCATGGACACACAGGGACGGTACACCCTCAGAAAACGTACAAATTAAGATAATTTTCGATGTTTAATAAGGGCTAGACGAGGGCTAATGTTCTTATTTTTATGAAAACCTCAATTTCTACCAAAATCGACAATTTTCCTTCAAAAGTAGCTCAAAATTAGACTGTGTGCATTCCATCTCATTTAGACTGCACAGGTCACATGTACTGTCTAGGCTGCGTCTCAATTAATCCAATAACGGGCTAGACCAAGGGTTAAACTGAAATTGTGCAATGCATTAATCACACGTTAATAAAATTAGTGTCGTTAAAATGAATTTACGTTAATGCATTTTTAATGCGTTAATTTTGACAACCCTAATAAAAAAATATATATATATTTATAAAATATTGAGAATGATTGTTTCTACAGTAAAACCATTATTATGGGACTTTTTAGAACTATCCAGTCATTTTATTTCTATATTGTAGCAACACAAAGCAAGTATGGAATTGTGCCTATTTGGCAAAGGCATTGTCTTTTATAAAGCAAGCATGCTAATACAGCACATCAAGCTAGCAGCAGAGCCACAAGCAGAGGTTAATGGGAGCCCAGCGGTGACATCACCATAAAGGTCTGCTCCACGAGCCACGAACGGTGGCTGTAGGACAAATCGTGTTCGTCGGCCCCGAGAGAGATATTACATCAGGTTAACTGGAAGGCGGAGCGCGTGTGCGCGCGCGATACCGCTGAACATTATTATCCTCTGAGTGTTGCGCAGTAATTGTGCCTCGTGCTGTTCAATCGAACTGTCGCGTTAGCTTAGCCCTCTGCTCTCTGGCCTGACAGGTTCATACACACACACACACACATTCGCTCAAGTCCTCGAAAGCTGAGCAGACTTGACATGGCAGTCCTTGGAGCTTGGCAGTACCGACTAGCCGATGCTGACTATGAGCTCTAATTATCCACTCTTCGTCCTCATCTTCCTCGTCATAGTTAGTGCCCGCTCGCCCTGTCAGAAGTAATCGGGCAGCCGTCACCTCTCCCAGCTGCCCGCGGGGTTGTCAAGGCGACCGTGGAAAGGTCAACGCCATGCAATTAAATCTCCCTGTGGTGGGCTGGAAAAGGGGGGAATAAGACAGGGACTGTGACACCAGACCCCTAATGCTTCACACTGTAGCCCTACTTATGCTGCTCATCATAAGAACACACACACACATACACGCACACACCGGTATCTTTTTCCCCATCTCTTTTCTGCCCGTTCATTTATCTTCAACCTGTCCTCTGCATTTCTTTTTGCTTTTTTCATTCTTCTCTTTTGTGCGAATTGCTCGTGAAAGGAATGGATGTGTTTGTTTGGCTTTGTCCTAGTTTAAAACTGAATGTCTTAGATTACTTGAAGATTACAGACCGTGTTCAAACTGTTTGCTTTTCTTTGTTTAGATCTGTTTCTTCCAGAACAGTTCTGTGTCTTTGCTCTCTCGTTCTCTCTCTTTCTTTTCAGTTACTCTTACCCTCATTCTTTAGTCTTTCATTTGTCTTTGGTTTTGTTACAAGTGATCGCTACCCCAAAAATTGAAATGAAGTGATCATTTACTCACTGTCTCTCATGTTGAGCGGGGCACAATCTAACCTAACGCTCAGCCATTCAAAAATATTTGAGTTTGATTAATGATATTTTTCCACAAGCAACACACACATCTCTGCTAAAAATCACCATTTGAAGTTTGTTTCTAGTACTTACCATTCTTGGACAATTACACCAAACGTGACAGAAGTGCAAACGTTACAACTTACCCCATAGGTGGGGTTAATTGTAACAGGCAGGGGGTTAGTTGTAACACTTGCTAAAAATTAAGTTTGCAGGCAAATATTTCATACTATTTTGTCTATATATACTTGAAGTGGATATTGTTTATATATCTGTCTATAATAGACAGGAATCCACACTGTATTTAATCATCCAGCCCTTTTCTAACAATAGTTCAATTATAAATGGATACAAATGTCAATTTTTTTTATATGCGACCCAGTCTGTAAAAATCATACTACAGTTTCAAAATCAAATTATGAGATAATGAGCATCAAAGTCTGATTTTAGCTATTTATTTCATTATGATTTCAATCTTTGACGTGACCTTATTCAATCAATATTCAAGATATGAACAAAAATAAATTTGACATACGATTTTTGATAAGACGGGCACATTTATTTTGTTGGCAGCCAGCAATCGTTTGTGTGTACTGTAGCCTATTTAAAACAACGGCAAGAATTACACTAACGTTAGCTGTTTTCATATCGTAAGTACTGAGGGGTTAGTTGTAACACAGCGTTACAATTAACCCCGCTGGGTCAAAATATTTTCAAGCCCACCAAAAAAGTTGCTAAGACCTGCAGACATATTTCAAAACGTTGCTGTTTTAGTCAACAAGACTCTGATTAATATGACATAGCATCGGATTTGGTATCTTACACACCAAACTTAGAAACCAAAAAAACATATTATGAAAAAATTTACTTACATACCTCCAAAACACTTGTTCATCAATAACTCTCTGGAAAAACATGATACATTTCCAATAATTTGTGGGATATCATCTTTTGGCAGCGTGAAAAAAATACCGGAAATACAAAACGCTCAACCCTGTGCGACAATGTAAACAGTCCGTGTTACAACTAACCCCGCGTTAGTTTTTGCCCTGCGCACCCCTACCAAAAAAGTTATCCACACGACGTGTGCTATATTCCAGTAAGTACACATTTGTGATGTCACCCTATATCAAACATCTGATTCAAATACAACTCAGACTTTTGGTGGAGTACTTTTATTTAAAAGGGGTGTGTCTGATAAAACATGCATCTAAAATGTGTACTGGTATCCCTCCAGGATCAAGGTTGAGAAATGCATATTGACACACCATATTTGATAATGACAAACTTATGAACCATTAGCAATGCACCGATGAGCCATGAATGCAACCCGATCACTCATAATAATACAAAAACTTCATAACAGCAACAAATTGATCTTTATTTCGTGTATCTGAACCCACACGTGCACTTATACACACCTCTTTGATCAAAATCTCCCCTCTGACCTTCTGCTTCTTCTACACACAGACACACACTTTCGTGTGACCTTGTTGTCTCTCTCTCTCTCTCTCCTCCCCTTTCCTGTGTGTATATGATTGTGTGTGTGTGCACCACTGACTAGCCTGACTAATGTGTGCGCAGGCCCCCACCGTCCGTGTGTGTGTGTGTGCGTGTCAGTGGCCAGCCTGACTAATGTGTGTCCTGGCCCCCACCCTTCCCATCCATCAGGCCCTGCACATTGTTTTGACGTCTAGTTAATTCTCGCCTGATGATTTATCAAACTCTTATTACGGCCCGCTGAAAGCCTCATTTATTGTCTTGATGTATGGTAATGATAGGCCTACTGCAGCCCTCCTGAATCTTAACTAACTCCTCTACTCTCTCTCTCTCTCTTATCCACCCTTCCTCTCGTTCTCTCCCCATCTCTTCTGTTCACATTAGGTCATTGCCAAGTGCTTTATCACCTTCTAACTCATTGTTTCTACAGTAATCTCTCTCTAGTTTTAATATCCTGCGCTCTCTCTTTCTCTCTGTGTTTTAGTCGAATGTCTCACCACAGGAAATTATGTGTGAGATTATTCTCTTCCACCTGTGACTGAACCAGCTCCTCCGTCTTTAGCCCATTACGTCCAGTAAATGCCATAGATTTCCTCGCAGTTTCGCCACATCGCATTAGCTTTATGTTTGTCCTGAAAGTCTTTAGGCTATCGGTTTTCGTTCCACCTGATTGACACTGACAGCGGATCAGAGAAGTGCTGGTGCGCGCGACTCCTCCGGTCGACTCCGCGGGAGCATCGGATATCAGCTACAATAAATCTACAATGACTTTGTTACTGACACATAACAAAACACCCTGTTTAATAATTCACCGTAGAGCAGGAACGGGGCCTATTAGCTATTTGCTGCAATGCAATAAAAGGCTTGTGAAAAATCAATACAGCCAGACTATTTCCTGCCCGGTCTCTCGACCACATTCCTAATGCATCTGATCATTATCGTTCAGCATGCATCATTTAAACGGGCTGCATCTAGGATTTTTCCAAGTTCAAATGTAATGTGGTCAATAACAGGAATTTGCCTTGTGAAGTTTGTCATGGCCTTATAATATTACAAAGGTGTACAACTTTGGGTTTTCAGAGGAACACAAAATCAGAAAACAAAAGTGGCTGCAAAAAGTGCATCTAAAGGGTTTATATTAGTAGGAGAGAGCGGGGGCGAAAGTACAATCTTTCAGAAAAACTTAATTTTAAAAGATAATATTATAGACAGTGATATATTTTTGCTGTGGTCAATAACTCACAAGTGTCGTCTATCAGGCCCAGGTGAAATTTTGAACAAATGTAAAACGACTTCAGTATAATTTCACTTTAAAGGTGCAGTGTGTAAATTTTAGCGGCATCTAGTGGTGAGGTTGCGAATTGCAACCAATGGCTCAGTCCACTGCTTACCCCTCACTTTTGAAACGCATAGAGAAGCTACAGTAGCCACCACCAAAAAAATGTAATTGACGGAGACAACTTAGTAAAAAAGTTTGTCCGTTAAGGGCTTCTGTAGAAACATGGCGGGACAAAATGGCGACTTCCACATAAGGGGACCCTCATGTATGTAGATAAAAACGTCTCAGGTTATAAAAATATAACGGTGCATTATAAAAAGGTCTTTATACACCCCTGATAATATGGTTTTGTATATTATTTTGCATTTCTGTCAAGAGATCCTTTTAAAAATTACACACTGCACCTTTAAACAAAAGTAGTGAATTGTTACTTTCGACCGCACCTACAGAGACGAAAGTAACACATAGGTGGGTCAAAAGTAACACAACAAAACAGGAATAGATTTTTGTGTTACACATGTTTTTATTAAATATACACGACTATGACTTTGTTAATATGTAACTGCAAACATATTTTGTAATTTATCTTTGTAAAAAATAATGAAATTACATTTTTATTTTAAGTTTCAGTTTTATCAAATGTTTCATAAGCAACCAACAGTACAAACTTAAATTGAGAATAAATAATTTTTTTAACAGTTTGAACACTATAAAAATGAAATTAAATCAAATTAGAATAATATACATTTTCAACACATACAACAGTATAAGCAGCGGGACATAAGTCTAACTTTCGTCCCGACAATATCTCCTCACATTAAAACCCGATTTACTTTTATTATGAAAAACTTAGAGAAGTCAAAATTCAGGATGTGTTAGAGCACTAAATAACTTGTAGATTGATCAGTACTTTAACACATGAAACAAAAAACAAAACGCATTATAAGAAAAAAATGACCGAATTTACTTCTGATGGTTGAAAACACCTTTCTGGATCTAGACGCGGAAAACGGTGAGTAAATAATGCGATATTTGTCAGGTCTGTCAAGGGTTTGTGTGCTAAAGATGCTGTCATAGTTTGGGATGCAATGTTTTCAGGGCTCGGAGAAAATCGCTTACTTTTGTCCCGCCTTACTTTTGCCCCGGTTCTCCCCTGACACAGAGGTACATATTGGTATACCATAGAGTGCATTTTAATACCTCAATGTACTGGGTATCGCCCCAGTGACAATTAGGGACCATTTTTGACCATTTTTCTGACACTGTCAGCTCTTGAGGTCTTACAGGTACCTAAGAAAGATTTTTAAACAATATTAAAGGAAATTCCATCTATCATGGGCTCCTAATGGCTATTTTTCTTCATTATTTGGTTTAGGTCATCCATTTCAAAAATATGTTTTCTAATAAAAAATGATGTTATAGAAAGATACAAAAGTAGTTTCAGTCATGTGTTTCAAAACTTTTGAATGGTCCTGTACTTTCTTTTCAGCATGGGATGTTAAAGGTAACATATCATGAAAATCGGATTTTAGTGCTATAATTGGGTTTCCAGTGCTTCTATCAACCTAGAAAATGTGAAAAAGATCAACCATTCTCTGCAAGCATGTGAAAAAATAGGTCAATCGAAATTTGGCTCCCCTTATGATGTCAGAAAGGGATACCGCCTCTTAATCGGTACTATCCAATCACACCACTGCCATTTAGTGCAGAGATCATCTCATTTGCATTTAAAGCAACACTAAAGAGTTATAATAGCTGGCTCTGATTGGATTGTAGGTCTGCCGTAAAGCAAGTTTTTGTAGTTTTCACTCGAACTACAAGACCGTGACCTGACGGTTGGAAACTTCTTTAGTGCGGTTTTGGCCGATAGAGGGCTGCAAAGTGAATGTGAAAGTGCCGTTCACCCTGTTTCGAGTGGATAAATGATTGAAACTTTTTTGGAAACGTTATTTTAAGGTAAAAAACTCTTTAGTGTTGCTTTAAAAGGAAACACCAAAAACTGCATATTTTTGCTCACACCTACAAAGTGGCATTTTTAACATGCTATACTAATTTATCTATATGGCTAAAACTTCACATACGTACTCTGGAGACACCAAAGATTTATTTGACATCTTAAAAAAGTCTTTTAAAAATGTCCCCTTTAAATGTGACACAACAAATTTAGTTGTTTTTTATGTTAGTATTGTTTTATATCACAAATGCAAGGCAGAAATGGATATACGCCATCCTTGAATACTCTTTCACCCTTTCTTTCTTTTTCTATTCATTTTTCATTCCCCAAGAGAGCGAGAGCGACAGCCCCTGGGGGTCTTTAAATACTTTATTGGGCTGTAACATTACCTTAATGTCTCTCAGCATTTCATCTGCCTGAAGACTAATGAGAAGTGATGGCAGCCATGTTTCTCTGCTACAATGACCTAAACCACATGTGGGTTATTTTATGTGCAGGTGTGTTTTCTTTAAAGTAATGGGAACATGATGATGTCACTTTGGATTTGAAGGCAGTACTGCAAGCTTAGAGACGCATCACTTTTTATGCTGTATGTTTTGTTGGGGGTCTACTGTATGTAATCTGAATGTACATCAGATCTGAGCATCTCACTATCATCATATCTTTCTCTTATCTTTCACCTTCTGTCTTTTTTCTTACGTACTCTTTCTACAAATGAACGATGAGAAGAGCAGTGAAAGAGGTCAGACATTAGCAGGGCTATCTAATGACTGTTGCAGCTCGGCATTATGGGATAGGTGATCTGTCAGCGCCTGTCAGAGACGGCCTTCCATTAGAGCTGCACCTGAGTGATGGGACACACATACGCACACGCGCGCATACGCAGCGTTTCAGACACCTCGCAACATAACGGTTCCACCACTGCTATGCATCATGTGTCATTCTAGAGCCCTCTATTTAATGACCCTGTCCATCCACGCTCGCACATCGCTCAATGTAAATTACACCTGACCCAAGGGGACAGGCAGGAGGAGAACAGGAGGACAAGAGAGAAAGAGAACGTCTTTATTAAACTGAACATGAGACCAGGGGTATCAGACATCTATCTATCTATCTACCTATCTACCTATCTATCTATCTATCTATCTATCTATCTATCTATCTATCTATCTATCTATCTATCTATCTAGACAAGATCATCACCCTTCTTTCTCATAGGCCCATTACCAGAAAAATGAATCATCTGTTTCTTCATCCCTCCTTTCAGTCTTCTCTGCCCCTCTCTTTCACTGTCACCCCATCCGTCATCTTGTCCCCGGTTATAATACAGCCCATATGAGTTGATTGGCCAGAGATGGTCTCCACACACTTTCATTTAGCCTCTCTCCCCCTCACACATATACTCTGTCTCTGTCGCTCTCCTTTATCCTTATTCCATCTCTCTCCCTCTCCATCTCTCCTTCCTCGCCTCAGCTCCTTATTGCTCTATCAATCTCTCCCAGCAGAAGATCAATACATGCTTGCTTGCTTTCCTACGCTGTCTCTCTTTTCTCGCTCACTCTTTGTCTATCTCTTCACCCTGCGGGAACTCTATTGGTAAAAAGAGAAAATATTGATCTTGGGCAGCCATTATCATTAAGAACAACACTGTTTTGCACTACCAAAATCTCTTAATTAAATTTTAAATTGTGTATGATGTTTAATCTGTTTGCACTGATTGAAATATCCAAGCTGTTTGCAGTTTTTCCTAAATCTGTCCTAAAATATATTGAGTGCTATGATTATACTACATATACAGTGGGCTTTAATGGACCCCAACACGTAACAGTTTTAATGCAGTTTAAAACTGCACTTTCAACAGGGTTTCAAAGGACTCTAAACGATCCCAAACGAGGCATAAGAGTCTTATCTATCGAAACGATTGTCATTTTTGACAAGAAAAATAAAAAATATGCACTTTTAAACAACAACTTCTTGTCTATCTCCGGTCCAGTGACACGCCAGCGTGACCTCACGCAATAGAGATCACGGATGATGTATTGAAACTCCGCCCCAGTGTTTACAAGTGTGGAGAAAGAGGACCGTTCCAACGTTGTTGTATGTGGAATGATACTAATTAATGTCTTTGTGTCAGTTTATTGTTTAAAGGTCACGTTCTTCCTGATACCATTTTTTAAACCCTAGTTAGTGTGTAATGTTGCTATAATAGCGTAAATAATACCTGTAAAATGATAAAGCTTAAAGTTCACTGCCAGGCGATATATTTTCTTGTTATGTTGCCCACCATAAACACAATTAAAGCTTCAAAATCACAGACAGAACGGGAGCATTAAAATGGTCCGCAAATGTGCGTTTCGTATATGTAACTTGACCTTTCAACGTCATTACGCAATTACGTGAGGTTGCGCTGGCGCATCACAGGACCGGAGATAGACGAGAAGTTGTGGTTTAAAAGTGCATATTTTTTATTTTCTTGTCAAAAATGACAATAGTTTAGCTAGATAAGACCCTTATGCCTCGTTTGGGATCGTTTAGAGTCCTTTGAAACTCTGTTGAAACTGCAATTTTAAACTGCATTAAAACTGTTACGTGTTGGGGTGCATTAAAATGAGAAAAATCCTGGAATGTTTCCCTCAAAAAACATAATTTCTTCTCGATTGAACAAAGAAAGTCATCAACATTTTGAATGACATGGTGGTGAGTAAATTATCTGGATTTTTTAAAGGAAATTGACTAATCCTTTAAGTAGAGCAGCTTTCACTTTTTTTTACAACACTTTTTTTTCCACAAAAAAATGACTTTAGCTTGGTTTTCACAGGTAGGGTCAGATTTAGGACCAAAGAGATTTGGACAATTAATGGTTTTCCATAGTTATTGTGATGGATTTAAACACAGTTGCAAAAGTAGCATTATGTATTTTCTAAGACAATGCAATACTATGAGAATCGTTGACGTGTGTACAGTAAGTTGCTTACGATGATCCTGTTTTTAAATCTCTTTGAAAAACAAAACAAACCAGAATAAATAAATGTAAATATTGTTTCTAATGCAGTTTTATATGTAGATTAGGTGACCATAACGTATTGGGACAACTGTGTAGAAGATGTGTAGAACATAAAACAGCATTTGCGATTTTGACATTTTTCAGAGCGATACAGTAACATGAAAAACAAATGTAGCACAAGATGTTTTATGCACAACTTAGAGAATCAGTTGTTACATGGTGCTTACGACACCAAGGTCACAGGTTTGATTCTCAGTGAAAAATGTGTACCTTGAAAGCATGTATTTAGATTTGGATAAAAAGTCTGACAAATGCCTAAAGGCTAATGCTAAGAAAGATTTGCGACCCTGGACCACAAAATCAGTCATATGTGTCAATTTTTTATACATCATCTGAAAGCTATACACAATAAATAAGCTTTCCATTGATGTATGATTTGTTAGGATAGAACAATATTTGGCCGAGATACAACTATTTGAAATCTGGGATCTAAAAAATCTAAATATTGAGATAATTGCTTTTAAAGTTGTACAAGTCCTTAGCAACACATAAATGACTAATGATAAATACAATTTTAATATATTTACGGTAGGAAATGTACAAGTATCTTTACTTAAAGATACCATTTGTAAAATCCGCTGCTAGAGGGCGCATGATCAAAACAATAACAATGACCTGGATTAATGACGCTCTGAAGCAGCGTGGAATTGTGGGATTTGTTGTCTTTAACTCAACTGTTGATGGCCATCAATCAGACGGGAACGAGAAATCATGTTAACGGATGAGGTAAAGTAATCAAGTTTTATAAATGTTGCGTTTGATGACAACATTTTATTTCATTATGTAGGGTTTCATGTAATGTTCAAAATGAAATTGTTAGTCATAGATGTTAAAGTATTAGTCCAATTTGATGGTGTGTTAACACAGCACAGAATTAAGTGTTCAGATCAACAAACTTACCATAAACAAGCGAGTAGCCCGACAGACGCAATACACCAACACATACCTCCGCATTTGTCCACAACACTGTTGTCATGTGGTTTCTACATTAATAAAGGCGGTAACAAAGGGTAACATGGATATAAACGTCATTGACTAGCGACTGCTCTGCCCCGTGTCACTGTTTAAAATGCCAATTTTCTCACAATTTTCAGTAGTTGAAAACATTAGAGATATTGTTAGTAATCCTACCCAGTCTCGTGTAGATTCGTATAAATAGCACAAAGTGGGAAAATCGTGCAATACATACGCCACATTCCAATTTGGCGTGCATATAGTATGCCAGTCCTTCCCATTCACTTAAGAAGCGCATCTTTTTTTGTCATTTTATTTATTGGTTTCTTAAATTTTTAGGTTTAGGGTTAGATTTAAGATTTGCTTAAGGAGGTTATTTAATATACAAGTTTCTCCATGTTTTTGTCTATATTTAAGCCATTGTCACTTGGAGTTGGGGTTAGAATTGGGGTTTGGGTTAGGATGTCATTTGTATATAACAAAAAGTCGTTTTAACCCTAAACCCAAGCGAAAAAGGTAAAAAAATAACAAAAAAATTGAGAAACCAATAAATAAAATTACACAAAAAGATGCGCCGTTTAAGTGAATGGTAAGGACTGGCGTGCATGCCCAGTTGGAATGTGCGGTATGTATTGCACGATTTTCACACTTCGTGGTATTTATACGCATCTACACGAGACTGGGTTCTAGTAATCAGCTGGACAAAATATATAACACTGGCCTAGTGATTTTTGGATATTTTACTGCAAATATCTTACAATGTGTACCTTGTACATCCTAATGATTTTTGGCATAAAAAATATATAATTTTGGCTATTGCTACAAATATACCTGTGCTACTTATGACTGGTTTTGTGGTCCAGGGTCACAGGGTTTAGCTTTTTTAAAGCTTGCCATTACGCCATAACTGATCACAAAACAACAAACCTCTTGCTAACAAGACCGCAATATAAAAGCACTGTTAAATTTAGCTTTTGTTGACATCCCTGTAAAGATAGGACGGATTTGACAGACAGGCCTGCCAGCTCTCCGATTACAAAACGCCACACACACACACACACACACACACACACACACACACACACACACACACACACACACACAGACCAAAAGGTAACGAACAGAGGCTAATTTGACAAGCTGAAATGATGCCCATTCATTTCCTTTTACTCCAGCAGCCAAAGGTAAATATTTCCACTACCCCTAGTATAAATAGCACACCAATATTTGAACAGCTGAGAGAGAGATCTTTATCCTTTATACATGTTTATACATATTCATAAACTGTCACTCTTAACACGACACTGAGGCTGGAATATTGACTCACTGCCCTCTTAGTATGTGTGTGTCTCCAGCTTTGAACGAGAACGAGATAATGAAAAAGTATCAGAAGATTTTGAGCCGCTTGTCTAAAGAACCGAATGCTTGTATGACAGCTTTTGTTGTAAGGTACAGAGGATCTGAAAGTAATTCATCAAACCCCGATTGGTAATGAATGCACACTAATCCCTATAGCGGTGTTAGAAGGCCTGAGGGACAATGGGGATTTCTGTCCAGAAATGACAATGGCCTGTCAATCAAACCCGCCCGTTAGGTGCCACTCGCTCTCCCTGTGTAAAACTTCATAAAGGCAAAACGGTCCTGACATTTCGCCACGAGAGAGTGTGGGAAAGAATTTTAAGTGGGCGAGTTATTTCATTTGCCTTCTACGAGCTGATGTGGGATGGCACCAAAGGGTTTCAATCACAAGAAGGAATAAAATGGCAAGATCTTGTGCATCTGGAACAAAGCATCTCAATTCCGCTCTTGCAGTCCACTTTTTTCTGAGCAAGCGTCCCACAGGGAGAAAAATTCCAGTTCTCCTCTCAATGGCTGAAGTGGAATTCGGAGGCGCGGTTCGAGCTTATTGTTGTGGAGAGGCTGCGATTGATCCTGTCAGTCAGGTGACTGCCTTACTGGCTCACTGAACCACAAGACTATTGATTGAGAATGATGGATACGTGGCTAAATGGCAAAACGTTCAGAGAGAAAGAGGCGTTTGTCAAACTGTTTTCGATACAGGGCATGTGTGCATGCACAGACGCGCACACACAAATCATGAGATTTTAAAAAAGGAAGGATTTGTTTGAGTTTAAATGAGCACTCTAGAAAAAGTCCAAATGGAAAGACCTCAACTTCACAAATTTATCTCACAAAGGACATGACATGATTTTTTAATACATCCTGACAGTATGACAAAGGAACAAATAAGAAAATGCCTTAAAGGACAAGAAAGATACTAACTGTCCTGAGATTATGGTTGGCTTTTCCAGTGGAGAAATTGCCAAAAGGAAGATTTTATTGCTTTGTTGCTTCTTCGTAGCTCATTACACTTGATGGAGGTTTCAGTCACTGTATGTTTCCTTTAAATTTCGTTTAAGGTCTCTGAAAATAGAAACGTTTTACAATTGCTGACATACAGAATAAAGCTATGTGAGGAGCACAGTTTGGAAAATGTGTTCTTGGATTAATGTGTTTAGAAATGAAGATTGCTTCTGACATGTTTTTTTTTTGTAAATGCAAATTTTTTATCAGGCTCTTATGTTTAGGTTTGGTAATTTAACTTTAATGGCAATGAAAAGGTTATTAGTCAGTAATTGAAATGCATTACTTTCATCATGTCACTTTAGTCATTTCATTGGTATTCAACAAATTTGTTGCTGCAAAACCCTGTAAGTACATGCAAAAATCTCCACTTTCAAAAAGGTTTCTAAAATATCTAATTTCTAAATAAAGGTAAAACACCCAAAATATGCTAATATATTTGGCAAACCTCCTTTAACCGTGTAAAAAAAACATTTTGCACCATGACGTATCTGTGCAGTCGTTGATTCAATTACTTTTTGTGCACTTAGAGGACTTTGCTAAAAAATCGTTGTGTCGTTTAAAGGTGCCATAGAATGTAAAACTGTATTTAGGCATAGATGAATATAAGAGTTCTGTACATGGTAATAACATAAATTTCCTCCTTATGTAAACCTTGTGCATGCAAAACACCACTGAAAAACAGGCCAATCTCAACATAACACCATATGTGACATTACAGTTGAGATGTACACCCTCAACATCAAACTACACATTAAATTAAGTACAATGTTGTTACAATTTTTGTACAAAGTTGTGACTGTTGCGTTAGCGCTATATGCTTATTAATGCTATATGCTAGCTTTAAGTCTAAAGTTCTACTATTGACGTTACAGTTACATTCTGCAGGTCCTTAAAAAAACTATGACTCAGAAACATCTATTAATAATCTCCAAATAATTATTCCACAAATTCCATATCTTCGTCTGATACAGGCTTAACAAAAGGTCTGTTTACACACACACAGAGCTACTGAAGGAGCTACTCTGTGAAACAGCCAATCAGAGCAGAGCTCAACATTATTATTCATGACCCTTTCAGATAAGGTAATAATAGACCTTTTTTAATTCTAAAGGCAAATCCTACGGTTGTAAATGGACATGTAAAACTGTCTCTGGATTGTTTTTGAACTTTTTGAACTTTTCAACATTTTTGGCACCTTTAACAGATTCTGTAAAAAAATATTTCTGAATGGCCAGAGGCTGGGATTAAGCAAATTTTAAGATAAAGTATTTGATGAACATATATTACGTACCGAGCGCATTCTGTCAAAAGTATGACATTTTTGAGGTGCACTGAAAAAAGATTTGCTGGTTCATCTTAAAAAAGTAAATTAGCTGGTTGTCTTAAAGTTTGGGTTAATTCAACTTAAAAAATTGGAGTTAACTCCAAACCAAATTGAATTAACTCAAAATTTTAAGGCAACCAAGTAATTTACTTTTTAAATTTGAACCACCATTTTTTTTTACATGCGTTTAGCGGCTTTTGTTTGCATCTGAGCTCTTCAAATGTTTACACTGTATAAAGTGATCAACTTAAAAAATGTATTCAATTGGTAACACTAAAAATATAAGTGATTTTTTTTAGGAACTATCAAATAAAATAATCTTAAAGGGGATAGTTCACTTTCAAAATGCTGTCATTATTTACTTATCCTCATGTTGTTCTAAACCTGTATGAATTTCTTTTTTCTGATGAACACAAAAGAAGATATTTTGAGAAATGATGGTAAACACACAGCAGATAGTGACCATTGGCTTCCATAGTAGGAAAAATATTTTGGAAGTATTGTGATAGATGATGAAGAAAAATTTTTGATAAATGATGGTAAGCACACAGTTGACGGTACCCATTAAATTCCATCATATTTTTTTATTCCTACTATGGAAGTCAATGGTCAATATCTGCTGTGTGTTTTCCATCTTTTCTCAAAATATCTAAAACAACATGAAGATGAGTAAATGTTGACACAATTTTATTTTAAAGTGAACTATCCCTTTAAGTTGAATGAAGTTGAATATGATTATAATGAATTCTGCATTTTTATTGTTGAGTTTGGTATCTTGGCAAAATTCAGCACAGTTTGATTCTATCTTGTCCATTAAAGAAGATATTTTTTCATAAAATTTGGAAAGCAGAAGACTAAAATCTCTTTTTGCTCTTAATTGATCTCATGACTGTTTAGTCGAAAGAAACAAGATATTAATTAAGGTAATCTATAACAAATTGCAAAAAAAAAAAATCACACCGACTACTTTAGAATATTATTAGAAAACCTGCTAAAATGCTAACCTATCACAGCAAAGTTAAACTTTGGCATCTACATGAGCTTACAACAGATTGAGAATGAGAGAGACAAAAGAAATAAGAGAAGTGTGGATGAATAGAGTGATGGGGGATGAGGGGAGGGATAATAGAGACATAGCAGGCTGTCAGATGCTGTTAGACAGCCATGAGGATGGAAATGATGGATGATCTCCCTCTGGACCATCGACCTCCCACTCCAATTCTGATGGCTACAATATGTCAGCATTTGTCAGGTTATAGCGAAACGCACACAAGCACATTAACACTCCTTTTGTAGCTCAGCTGGAATCTTAATGTAAAATGTATTCCCAAGTAAATAAGCTGATGTCAGATAAACACAAGTGGTCGGTATTTATGCGATGAATAATTATACACCAATGTGCCAATGAAATGATGCTTCTGTGTTTGTTTGCAAACACTGAAATCTGAAAAAATTGGTTTTGGCGCAGATGCCAAAACACCGTTCTGTCAAAACAGAGCTGTTTGTGTGTGCACATGTGTGCCGTAGGCGAGTGTTTACGCGTGACTTAGACAACTGATGTTGATTGGCAGGTCACGCCCACCTGTAACTCACCTGCTGAGACACACGCCACAGCTGTCGTCCTTGTCTCACCTGTCTCGTCACCTGTCATCTCGGCCTGTCTGTTTGCACACACGGTGATAATACTACACACCTTTTTAACAGTGTGTGTGTGTGTGTTACAGTATGAAAATGAAGGAAGTCTGTTTTGTATCTTCGTACGAGTTGACAGTAAGGGTCTGGGATAAAATAGTGGGTGTGTATGACATTGCGCATATGAGCGAGGAAAAATCAGTTCCTGGTGTCAGGCAAATCTTTACTTCTGTGAAATAAACAGTCCTTGTGAAAAATACCATGCACTAGTTCAGATGTACTCACACTCTCAAACACATGTAGTCACTTGAAAGTAGCCAGCTTATATAAAAACATTTATACATGGCAGATAAAAGGTCAGCGTGACAGAACAATAAATGGCAGTAATGAACAATTTGAGTTTGTGATCTAGTAAGAAGAGAAGAAAATGCTGTGCTGCTTAAAGGCATTGTATGTTTATCACAACAAAATGTAGTGTCTGGTTGCAATACACTGTTACTGGGTTTCCATCCAAACATGAAGTGAATCTATTCAAAATTCACAAAAAATGATAAACAAACAAATGTGAATTTGGTGCGTTTCCATGAAGTTGTTCAAGCGAATGATGGTGGTATTGGTAACCATTTGTAAATAAAACAAGGCACCCTTAGAAAATGGAGATAGGACTACGATTTACGAGTTACGATTGGGCAAGTTATAAATTTACTAGCAGTGCAGCTTGTAATTGCCGAACTAAATGCTGTGCACAGAAGAAGAAATGCAGAATTTTTGATGCAGGCACTAGCAGCAAAGGCATTACGACGACATCAAACCCCATATAACATCAGCTGATACAGCTAGACGATCAGTCACATGCGTTTAATGTTCGCTACGTCAGAATTGCGTTTAATGGCAATAATGGCAAATGTGTTTTCATCTCCCATTATTCGCATTCACTCTTTTTCGCCAAAAACCACCTTAAGAAAATGTGAAAACCTTTTTGCGTATTAGGGGAGATTTTTATTCGAAATCTGCTGTTTACATCACTCATTACTTTAAAATGTACATAAAATCATGGGAAACCCAGCTACTGTAAAAAGTGAAAGTTGGATTCACCTAAAAAGTTACTTTAACACCTAAAAGAATTGACTTTTAGTGAAACATTTAGTTGATAAAGTGTAAAACATGTAGGGCCCTATTTTAACGATCTAAGATCATTGTCTAAAGTGCACAGCGCAACGTCTAAATGGGCGTGTCCGAATCCACTTTTGCTAATTTAATGACGGGAAAAATGGTTTGTGAAAAGGGTTGGTACAATTTTTTTTAATGAGAAATGGGAGTATTTTGGGTGTAAAGTGCGATAAACAAATGAGAGTCTCAGCTCTCATCCCCTTTAAATCCTTTTGGGCTGGCGCTATGTCTAATCCCTATTTAGATGACGGACTTTGTAAACTGAAAAACTAAGCGGAGGAAGAAGATCCCCAGTTTAAGATTAATGTTAAATAATTGTGTTGTTTTTCACTTGTATTTAAATTGTTATTTTTTTCCATTAAAACCTTTAAAACCCGTTTTCTTTTAAGCAGGCTATTAATTGCTTTAAATGTATGGCCAATATCCAATATCATCAAAAAATAATTTACAAGTATGTAAGAAAAGGTTTGTACTCTAAAAATACTTTATTTGTAACAAACAGGAGATAAAGAATTTACAAACGGCTCTCCTTTCAGCACTTGGACAGCGTCACAAGATTTTTTAAGCATTACTTAAAAATGTTTCTCATCTCACCATATCCACAGGTACAGAGTCATCATATACAATAAATCCGTGAGATAGCATTTTAAAAAACATTTAAAAACAGATGCATTTGTTTAAAGCAAAGCATTTATTTACTTACCAGGCTACAGGTGAAAGCAGCTCTTTGCGCCTTCTAACGTCTCATAATTAGTCCTCATTTATGTCCAAGAGACTCAATAATAATCTTTTACATTCAATCCTTTAATCTTTCATATTTAAAAGTGTTTTTGTGCTGCTACGCATTCATGTATGTGTTAAGCAAACCCGCGTTGTCGTCCCGTTTAGGCGCATATTACTAATGCGCTCTTTAAATAACAAAAAAACATATTGCACCATTGACTTTAGACCAGGTTTTTGTTGTTCAATGGCGTAGTCTATTTTAGTTGCCTCAAAATAGCAACGCACCAACAATGTGCCTGAACACACCTCGTTTTCAGACCAGAACGCCCATGGGCACAAATGCATTTGCTATTTAAACAACGTGGTGCTAAACGTGAAAATAATAATTGCGCAGGGTGGAAACTAGCAAATGACACTTGCGTCGCGCATTGCGCCGGGTGTAAGATAGAGCCGTTAAGGTGTTACTAATAAAGTTTTTTCACCTTAAATTTTTTACTTAAAGTGAGAAAACTGAAGTTGATAAAACTTACATTTGTTAAGTGTTACCAATTTAAGTAATTTTTAAAGCAGATCCAACTTTCACTTTTACTTGTTGGATAAAGAATTTAACTACTGTAAAAGCTACACTGTTTTAAAAGTAACTGAACTAGCGTCATGCTACAGAGAAATGCAGTTAAAGGATTAGTCCATTTTCTTAAAAAAAACCCATCCAGATAATGTACTCACCACCAAGCCATCCAAAATGTTGATGTCTTTCTTTGTTCAGTCGAGAAGAAAAAATGTTTTTTGAGGAAAACATTCCAGGATTTTTCTCATTTTAGTGGACTTTAATGGACTCCAATACTTAACAGTTTTAATGCAGTTTAAAATTGCAGTTTTAATGCAGCTTTAAAGGGCTCTAAACAATCCCAAACGAGTCATAAGGGTCTTATCTAGCGAAACGATTGTCATTTTTTACAAGAAAAATAAAACCACAACTTCTCTTCTTCCTCCGGCTGTTTGACGTGCCAGCGCGACCTCACGTAATTGCGTAATGACGTCGAAAGGTCACGTGTTACATATATGAAACGCACATTTGTTGACCATTTTAAACAATAAACTGATACAAAGACTTTAATTAGCATCATTTGACATACAACAACGTCGGAACGGTCCTCTTTCTCCACACTTGTACTGTAAACACTGTGGCGGAGTTTCGATACGTCATCCGTGAACTCTTGACGTGATGATGTATTACGTGAGGTCGCGGTGGCGCATCACAGGAACGAAGATAGACGAGAAGTTGTGGTTTTAAAGTACATATTTTTAATTTTTCTTGTCAAAAATGACAATCGTTTCGCTAGATAAGACCCTTATGCTTTGTTTGGGATCGTTTTGAGTCCTTTGAAGCTGCGTTGAAACTGCAATTTTAAACTGCATTAAAACTGTTAATTGTTGGGGTCCATTAAAGTCCATTAAAATGAGAAAAATCCTGGAATGTTTTCCTCAAAAAACATAATTTCTTCTCGACTGAACAAAGAAAGACATCAACATTTTGGATGACATGGTGGTGAGTAAATTATCTGGATTTTTTTTAAGTTAGTAACGTCAGCACTTGTAGTTGAGAACTACTCCCCAACACTGTTATTTCCAATATGTATGTTCCAATTTGCAAATTTTAACAATATAAAGTATCATAGACTACTATTGCCTCCCCAAAAAAATCAATATTAGTAATTATATTAATGTACAAGAATATGTACATTAATATGTACGTTCACTATTCAGGTAACATTCGTTTACATTTTTTACTAATTTGGCATTCTACAGTTTATGGACGATATCCAAATAAATTCAATATGTAATTGCCCTTTCTTACATCTTGCCATGTTACTTCTTTTAATAATTACTTTAAAATGTGACCCTGTCTGTAAAATCCAGATGAAAGTCTCATAATCTTATTAGGAGATTAGGAGCATCAAAGCTTGATTTTACTCATTGATTTTACATTGATTCCAATAGTTGAAACAGCCTTACTCAGTCAATATTAAAGGAAAACAAACAGGGATGAATTTAGAAGCCATGTTTTCCCATAGCGCGTAGTAACATCATCACTCATGACTACTCCCCCTCTTGATCTTCTGCCAATATTACTGCACCCGAGGTCGAAGTGCTGCAAACGAAGTGCTCTTCTGCCATACAATATAGTTCTCATTTTTATCCGCCTAAAAATTGCCACGTTTTCATTTGTGCCACCATACTTACTCGTGTAACTACTCATGTAACAGTCTTTAAATAGGGAAAACATGGAAGTGTTTGGTGGCTTCCAATTTCATCCCTGTTTGGATCCTAAGGAATGAATGGGGCTAGGCTAAATGCTAACACATTCACAACATGCTGTACAAAGATTAAAAGTGTACGCATTGATAAAAGATAAGTATGTATTAATTAGTCTAAGTTGAGGTAAGAACATAGTAAAATATTGAAAATGGTGGTGTTTTCCTTTAAAGATATCAAGGTTATATTTTGACAGCATTTTCTTTTATTATGTTGGATGATTTTATATAGAAAACAGTAAATCACCAAGCTGGGTTTTCACAGACTGGGTCAAAATTTTCTTAACATCTACAGTACGTTAATCTGCCATGTATTCATGTTTCTTGGCTCACACAAAAGCCGCAGTAAACTGCTGCGTATCCAACTTTTCAATATGAAATATGACATAATCTTCATTAATTAAAAGGAATCCAGGGGAAATTAAAGTTTGGGTCTCTTGCTCATAACTTCAGAAATGCCAAAAATGTTCTCACTTATCTCACTCAAAGACTATAAAAGAATGTGAACTTTCAAATTCATCTCCTTTTATGTATCATTTTTAGGTAAACCATCCCTTTAATAACACTACTTAGTGTCATCTCCGAGTTATCTACATGTCTCAGACAAATGTGAAAGATGAAGAGGTGGGAACAGCTGTGAGGAAAAGAACGATAAACAACAGACAAACGTGTTTACACATTTGTGACGGTTGTGTTGTGTGGCCTAAAAAAATAAATCTTTCTATCTTTCTTCGCTCTCTCTCTCTCTCTTTCCCTTCTCTTCTCTGTAGCGGCTGACCTCCTCACCTCCCCTGCATTAATCCGTTGT
>NW_027395280.1:78644-81144 GCF_027580225.2 Misgurnus anguillicaudatus
GACAATTATAAAATGTGCACTTACTTAATATGGAAAGTAATGCAAAAATGCTTTAAAACCCTAAACAGAGACTTTGCATAGGTTTTTCAAACACCAACTATTGTCATCTGAGATGACTTTACTTTTCATATACAGTAAGGTTGAAGTTTGCATGGAATTGCTCAAGTACAGCAAACCAGTAACTTAAGGATTTTCTATTCTTATTTCACTGAAAATCCACCCGTTCTTAACCGGATCCGAAGGTTTTGAAAGAAGCTTATATGAGAAGAGAGTATATTCTGCTGAAAAGTGGATATACTGTACTTTTTAAATCTTTTAAACAGTTCTAAAAGTAAAGTAAAATCATGAAGAACTAAAGCGTAGGTCTTTAAACGATTAAGAAAGTCATTATATTATTATAGCTCATTACTTAAACACAGATTGCCCTGCTATGACAGTCCACATGAGATGACAAATAGATTCTTCTTCGTTTGTTTATGGAAAATCTTTCTGGTTAGTACAAATCAAAGTTAGTGGCTGTTTGCTTCATAGATGCATGGCATTAATCTTTCCAAATGTGTTTGTTGAATGGGTTACGAGCGATTTTTTTCACTCCAAAAAACAACAGTCATTAAATTACATTTCATACTCACCTCAAAGGAATGCTATTGATTTTCAGAGTAGGAAAAACATGAACATTTCAAAATCAGATTTCTTGAGGGTAATCTCACTTAATGCCGTCATCCCCGTGGACAATGAAATGTCAGTCTTGACATCACTATCGATCAAATAAATCGGATCAATATGTTGTACTCATTAAACATATTCCCGCTAATGTCTGTTTGTGAGAATGTAAAAGGAAAGTTAACGTACAAATGAAGAATGATTCAAGACCACCGTTAGATGTTGTCATTACAGCACTTTGCTTCAAAGGGGATATTTCACAAGACTTTTTTAAGATGTCAAAAAAATCTTTGGTTTCTCCAGGGTATGTATGTGACGTTTTAGGTCAAAATACCATATAGATAATTTATTATTGCAAGTATTTTGTAGGTGTGAGCAAAAATTTGATGTTTTGGGTGTGTCCTTTAAAATGCAAATGAGCTGATTTCTGCACTAAATGGCAGTCCCGCCAATATTAACTCTTTCTGACATCACAAGGGGAGCCAAATTTCAATTACCTATTTTTCACATGCTTGCAGAGAATGGTTTACCAAAACTAAGTTACTGGATTGATCTTTTTCACATTTTCTAGGTTGATAGAAGCACTGAGAACCCAATTATAGCACTTAAACATGAAAAAAGTCAGATTTTCATAATATGTCCCCTTTAAACAACATCATTAAACAAAATCTGTTTTGGCATGCTTTAACACATAAGTGCCTACATGTATTAGCACCACATGTTATTAAAGCAGACAACACAATAACATACCGTAATACTGTCTTGATGTCCCTATTAATATAACAGGTTTTAAAGGGATAGTTCACCCAAAAATGAAAATTCTGCAATCATTTACTCACCCTCAAACTTGTAGAAATGTCTTTGTTTTGTTGAACACAGATGAAGATTTTTGAAAAATGTTTAGATGCAAGCATATCTGGGGCACCACTGACTTTCATAGTAGAAACAAAATAATATTATGGATGTCAATGGTAGCAGTTTGGTTACAAACATTGCTCAAAATATTTTCATTTGTGTTCAGCAGAACAAAAAAAGTATACTGAGGGTTTGGAACAACTTGAGGGTGTGTAAATAATGACAGAATTTTTATTTTGGGGTGAACTATCCCTTTAATAAAGAAAACTTTACAGTAACGGACTCGGACAATTGTGACATTCAGATTCGTAATAGGAAAAACTCAATGAGATCACGTAAATATGTGCCGTGACATTTAACCACTCAGACTGGTTTCTCCAGAGAAACATAAAAAATATGTTGTAGTCAGGGTGATGGAAGACCCTTTATAATGCATGGAGTAAATAACTCCCTGTCTGACTTCTCTCAAGTTTCACTTTAAATGAAAATGTAACAGCTTTTATATACGCATGATGTACCCATATCTCATTGTGCTGTTTTCAGACTTCAGAAAACAGGAAAACAATCATGGATGCTCACATGTTCTTTTCCAAAAGCTTAGTCATTACACAAGCTGTTGAAATCCATTATGCCAAAACTCTATTAGGTGGCCGAGTAAAAAAATAATCACTTATCCAGCCAATAAGAGTCACGCTGTGATTACTCTGTCTGAATTATGAAACAGTGGCATCCATATGTGGTTTTAAAGTGATCTCCAATAATACATTAGCCAGGACCAAACTGTCCTTTTCCTGCCTCAATTCCCAAAAAGAATCTTAAGGGGGTCAGAAACCTATTTTAAATTACTTCAACCAGGAGTCATGAAATAAATGACAAGGCATTTCTCGCTCACGCCAGTCTAATAAGCAAACGGTAGCAGAGCTCACCCCGGAGAATAGCAGGTTTTGATAGTCACTGGTCTGATAGGATCCCGAGCTGTCAC
>NW_027395280.1:86144-156356 GCF_027580225.2 Misgurnus anguillicaudatus
ATTATGATCCATTTTTCACCCATACGCAAGGGTCCGCATACATAATGCATAAGTACAATGGTGTAATTTTCATCATCAGAAGAGAGGCGGCAGTGGCTCAGTGGTTCATGTAGGTTGTCCACAACACGGAAGGTTGGTGGTTCAATCCCGGGCTCCACCTGACCAGTCCTTCCATTCACTTATATGGCGAATCGTTTCGTGTCGTTTTATTTATTGTTTTCTCAACTTTTTGTTATATAAAATTTTTTTGGCGTATCTATTGCATGATAATCACACTGCGTGTCATTTGTACGCATTTTGGTGAGAATGGGTAGGTATGAATGAATAGGTGAATGTGAGGCAACTTGTAAAAGTGCTTTGGATGGCCATGGTTCTGTTGAAAGTGCTATATAAATGCAGTCCATTCACCATCGGAAGAGTGTACATTGCACATGTGTCGAAAGTCTGTGTACACGTACAAGTCAAATAAACTATGCTTTGCAAGGCTGTGCATCCGACTGGGTGCATACTTTCACGTACACGTAAAAACAGACTATACTCCGGGCTTATTCTTATACACAGAAAGTTTATAGCAAATGCTGGATGTATCTCATTCCTTTGTTGTTCGGCAAGCGGGCTTGCACATTTGCAAGGCAGCAGTACCTACAATATCATTAAATTTGTTTAAATGCACCATTGGTTACCGGAGGAGACAGGGAAGATATTGTTGACATCATCATGCTTGTCTGACTCTCCCTCCTTTGAAAACTCTACGCACAAAAACATTAAGTCTAATTAGAGCTATCATTAGGTTGACAGTCTGTGATACTATCAGACACTTAGTGCAACCAAATTAACTACAGCTTTGTGACAGGAGAGCTCAAGTGCACAGTCTGTATATTAACAATGTTCAATGTTCTCTCATTGTTAGTAAAATATATTTGTCTCATACTTAGCAATACCAGCTCCTGCAATATACAAATATTCTTCTCTGGAATTTGTACAAATAATCGGCCTATGCAAGTTATATGTCATGTGACAGATTTTAGGAATAAAGTTGTTAAATTACCATATGTATATTTAAATCTATGAAGTGGTAAATGTTATTATTAAAAACATGTAATCTATCCCACCATGGAATTGCATGTTATCCCTCTTCTGTTCAGAAGATAAAGAGATGGTTAAGCCAATGTTTCCATGTTGGGGCTGTTTGGGTTTAAAGCTCACATAACACATCTCATGTTAATCTTGACTACCTATAGAGTATTATTACATCCTTATATATCCAAAAAAGTCTTTATCAAATTTATAAAAAAAATAATCTGTACCGATTCTTCCTGAATAATCCCTGGAGGGGTACCGCAGCCGGTGCGAGTCACAAGCAAGCAACACACACAAAATCATCTCACTATCTCTGATACCTTATGATTCACTACATGTTCATGTTGTTTACATTTTATGCAATTAAGTGCCAATTGCCAACAAAACACAGACATTTAATGCGGTTTAACTTACCGCCTGCGACTCATGACCCAGTTGGGTTCGCCCTTTTTCAACAAATGCATCCAGCGTTAAACACACACGCACAATTTGGCTGCTACACCGTATACACAAACTATATCCATTATTGTTTTCATAAGACTGGGTTCTTTGGGAAACTGAACAAGCTGGAATTTTCTCACAAACAACAACACACTTCTTCGGGAATGTGAGTTGGTGGTGATTGGTGTGTGCATGTGGTATTCCGGTTAAAGTGCCCATATAAGGACTTCCACTGTACTTCATGCACTAAAGTTGCCCATAAAAGAAACAAAACAAGATTGTCATGTATGATTATTTGATGTTCAACTTTCCGAAACTTGTATAAACCATGGCAAAGTGCATTAGGCACAGAAATACTCTGACATACTTTTTTTTTCTTTTTTGACACAAAATATGTGATGCTTTAGTGAATTAATACATTTTATTATATTACAAATGAAGATAGGCTGAAATCCTTAACAGTAACCTCCATTATGCATTAGAATGTACCAGTACTTGCATACTTTCGAATGTAGTTTCTTTCCCATAAAATTTCTTTACAAATACAAACACTATTGGGGCGGTTTTCCGGACAGGGATTAGCCCAGTCCTAGACTAAAATAAATATACGAGCTGTCCAAACTGAAAACAACTCGCACTGACATGTCTAAAAATACATCAGTGCTCTTTGTTTTGCCCCAAAATGCACACAAGTAATGCATGTTTGTTAAAACTTATATGTTTCATAATTAAACTAAGGTCTAGTCCTGGTTTATGCTTATCCCTGTCCGCCCCATGGTGTTTTATAATGAAACTTTAAATGTCTTATCTACAACGCTTTTTGAAAATTACAAAGTTAATCGCTACAATTAGACTTTCCAAGTCTGCTATGTGTAAGTGTGCTGAATGACTTGATAGGATAATCATTAACCGAATTTACTTGCAGTGAGAATCAGACAAATCATTTCCTCCCAGGCTCTGTCAGTAGAAAAGGGAGACTGCATTTGCATTTAAATCATATTTAACTGCACAGCATCTTGTCATTGAATCTGTCAGTGACAAGAAATGGAAACAGGATATGTGGGTCTAAGTAACAAACCTCCTCTAAAATACTTTCACATTGAGAGAATAAAGCTTAAGAAGATTGAGATAAAGATAAACTTATCCTCTGAATAATAATGTCTCTCTCTCTCTCTCTCTCTCTCTCTCTCTCTCTCTCTCTCTCTCTCTCTCTCTGTGGTATAGAGTATATGGTATCATTAACATTTTCCTCTAACATTTAAATGTATATTAGTGTGCACCAGTTTGATCTAGATTTTAGGGTCAAAAATAGCTTTACAATGTAGTAAAACCTGACATTTGCACCATTCAAACGTTACACTCTAAAAAAAGCTGGGTTATTTTTAACCCATCGTTGGATCAAAAAGGGACAAACCCAACCAACTGGGTTGTAACCACTGATCTATATAAATGACTGGATTGCGCATGACGTCAAAATTGTGAAGCCACGCCCCCCCCCCCCGCCATATTGGTATCCCCAAACATTCTATTAAATCATTGGACGTTATCAGATTTTAATGATAAAACATTACTTTACTAGTCTTTGTTTTTATATCTGAAGTCTCCCTGTACATTATTACAACACAAACGTCAGGCTATTTACTGAAAGTTGTACATTTTGCTTTTTAAACAGTAACACATTCATCTTCATTACAGTATCAGATCAGCGGACAGACAGCAGCACATTTATTATTAATGACAAATGTGCTCATTCTGAAATCTAAATAAATAATCATGCTTTGTACTGTATGTGCATGCAATAATTTGCTGGTTTAGTATGTTACCTAAACTTATTCAAAGAAATAACGCTGACCGTGTTGCGTACTGCCAAAAACTTTATTTATTCCTATGTCATTAACAGAATGCATAGATATATACACTAGATGTCGCCTTGGGGTTCTAAGCATGCGTCAAAACCGCCGCCATCTTGGAACAGGAGTCTTGTCATAGGACGTATCTACGTAAAGCTGCTATCTCTGCCTGTACTTCGAATTCATGGATGATGCCGGACTTTTGTGCTGCGTTTTGATGTTAGGCTTACTAGCACTATGCATTATAGTTAGAAAAAGTAGATTTTCATAATATCAAAACTTTTTTCTCTGGACTCAATGCTAAATACATGTCTGACTGTTGGAACGAACAAAAGAAAACCAATAAAAACGCATTCATGACGAATTATGGTAATTTTATTTCAGTACACCATTGCCTACAATGACACTGATGCGGGGTTCCCCTGTTTCAAGATGGCGGCTCTATTTGACGATTCGGTCCAATGAACTGCCGTAGCCAAGGCAACATCTAGTGTTCATATCTATGACCAGAATGCAGCAGACACACTCACCTTTAAAGGAACAGTATGTAGGATTGTGGCCAAAACTGGTATTGCAATCACAAAACGTGTGGCTAAAACTGGTACTGCAATCACACAACTGGTGGCCAATACACAAAATGACAACATAGACATCAGTTGAGGGCTGCAGCTCCACTTTTTAAAAGACAATATCCTGTCCAAACCACTGTTGTCAGTGATATAAGTATTTGAAATGAAAATGATGTCTAGTGACATATCAAGGCCATTTTATGATTAATTGATATAAATTTCTTATACTGTTCCTTTAAGGTTTTTTTTATAAATCCCTTATCCTGCCCGATTAAAACAGAAACATTGCAAATAACACCAAAAGAAACAATTAATTTACGTACACATATCCTAAAAATTACTTTTGTGTGACTGATATGCTTTAAACCGGGTGAATTTAGATCATGATTTTCAATGTAAGTCAATGACGCCCTCTGCCGGTTGGGCATACCAAGATGGCCGCTCGAACTTTGCGCTGGCTTCACCTTACGCTGTACATTAAAGGAACAGTATGTAGGATTGTGGCCAAAACTGGTATTGCAATCACAAAACTTGTGGCTAAAACTGGTATTGCAATCACACAACTGGTGGCCAATACACAACATGACAACATAAACATCAGTTGAGGGCTGCAACTCCACTTTTTAAATGACAATATTCTGGCCATACATCTGTTGTCAGTGATATAAGTATTTGAAATGAAAATGATTTCTTAATGTCTAGTGACATATAAGGGCCATTTTATGATTAATTGATATACATTTCTTACATACTGTTCCTTTAAGCATTCTTGGCGCAATCCAGTCCTTTATATAGATCAGTGGTTGTAACCGAACCTATGCTACCCAAAATGCTGGGTTCTTTTAACCAATTATTTTTTATATAAAGATTTCTGGGTTAAATTAACCCAATTCAACCCTTTTTTGACCTAACGTTTGGATGAAAATATCCCAGCATTTTTTTTGAATGTAGTAATATGCAAAATAGTTTTAATGAAAATGCTAAATAAATTATGTGAGGGTTTTAAGTTAAGGGACGAAAAATACCATTCGACCAGATATGTGCGTGCGTGTGTGTGTTTGTGTGTATAAATGGCTGTGTCTAACAGAGGTGGTGAGGAGGATAACAGGCTGTGTCTATAACAGTATCCATCATTCACAGAAGGCAGTGGGACTCAGACTTTTAGCTAGCATCTCTCTCTATTTCACACACACACACAACACACACACACATACATGCTGTGCTGTCTGTTCCCTGCTTGGGGAAGCAGACGTAGGCTGTATTTAATGGTTCCTCACACAGCATTGCGCACTACAGAGAAATCCCTCCATTTTCTCACCCCGCCAGCCTGATCAGAAGTTTAGTAAAAATCATGTGTGAGCTCTTTTCACAGTACATTTTGTTCAGAAGAAGCTTTACAAAGAACAATGCCTCGCGAACCACCCCTGTGAGCAAACCACGCAAACACGACAATGGCGAGGAAAAACTCCTCAAGATGTGGGTGAACATGAAACTGTTTTCTTTGGGCTGCTACATATTTAAACTAATTCATAGCATAGATATAGTTTATTTTTCAACATTGCTCCATTCCTCTCTTTGAATGGGAGGATGTTATTGCTTTTGTTTTGGTCTAGCCAATATGCAAAACAGCTTGTCTATATCAACCAAGGCAGCTTTTACTGATTCCAGATTTCAAACTGCCTAACCCTGTAACAGATTAAGGCGCAAACAGTTTTGATTTTATTTAATACTGCATGACCAGATTTCCAAATCAGACTGATATACGTGTACATCTCACGCTTTGTAACTAACTCACTCCCGATTGGGGGTGTTGGCAGTGTATTTTGTTTGGGCCCGCATGCCTCTTGTCAGTTGTTGTTAGTGTGAACGTGGGAACCACTTTCTTTTCTTCTTACCTGGGGAGCTGCTGAGGTTAGGGAAGATTGAGACTTCAGACTATACTGAGAGATTTTATGGGCTCTCCACAGAGGGAAGCCTTATTCTGGTTTCATCAAAAGCCTGAGCTGGCTTCTTCCTCTTAATCCTCCTCCTCTCTCCTTTTGTGCGCACCAAAGAAAGCTCTCAATGTCTCAGTCTGCCACTAAACAGGTAGAGATTTCCCTGAGCAAGTATCGCCAGAAATAGTTTCTGCATTCAGCCTTTTAAAATACCAAAACTTTGATCAGTGACTTGGTAACACATTGACTTGCTTGTTTTTTGTCAGTGTTTTGCATAGTTTTTTCACCAATGCATTTGTCACACAGTGGGGTCCAAACCATAGCAGTGAAATTTTTAACCCTCATAAGCCCCTATTTTCATGTATACATTAGAGTTCCTTGGGGGTAAAAATGACCCCAGAAATTAAAAGAGTGATTACAAAAAATATATACATTTTATTAATACAAATAATATATAATTTTTTTATGTTAACTTCCCATCTATACATAAATGCTGTGTTTTGGGAGATATTAAGTATTTTTATACCTGTTTACCACTCAATTCCTCAACCACACCATTAGCTTGCCTGTAAAATATAAAATTTTTATGAAAAATTCATATAAATTAGGATCTAAATTTGATTTAATTTGTTTTTAGATATTGATCTAGATGTTGTTGAATTCGACCATGTGAATTCGTGTGTGTGAGAGAGAGCATTTTACATCCTTGTTTTGCATCTGTGGCTGTGTTTTTCCAAATTCTGTAAAAAAAAATGCTCTCTGTGTCATACCTTTATGTGTGTCTGTTTGTGTGTGTGTATGATTGAGCATGTCTTTTCTATATTGCATTTGTGCTCTAGTACCAGGCCTACCTTTCTGTTTTAAACTTTACACATTTATTCTGGATGCATTGGTTTTTTTGACGAATAAAAAGAAAAAAATATATTTTTTTGCATTTCCCATTAATTTCAATTGGGGTCATTTTTTCCCAAAGGGCATCTTTTGGTAACTTTTTTTACACGTCCGAATCGAGCCCAGTTTTTTTATATGAATCTTGACAGATAATCTGGAAAAGTCACAAAATCTTATTTCACTGAGATGAAGGGAACCATGTTTTTACACTGTAAAACCTAAAAGTGAACTCAACTCAAACCATTTAAGTAAACCGGTTGCATTAGTTTTAAAACACATACATTTGAGTACCGTGAACTTAAACAAATTGAGTCATATGCAGTTATGCACTTATATTTAAGTTCACACTACTTAAATATAAGTGCATAATGCACATGACTCAAGTTCACAGTACTTAAATTTATATGTTTTAAAACTTAAATGGTCTAATGCAACCGGTTTACTTAAATGGTTTGAGTTAAGTTAAGTTAACTGTTAGGCTTTACAGTGTAAAGAAAAGTGGCTTGGGGGTTGGTTTGACCCCAAGGGTCTTATTAGGGTTAAGTAACAGAAAGTTTTGGCAAATTACTGACAGACCATAATATCTCATTGACGTTGACAAGACGGTCATTCCAACATTATTCCGGAATAAACATTATTCCATGCCAGCTCCAATAAATGCCATCTTTAAACCCTAAACTAAAGACAAAAATTCTGCACAGTAATTGTTTTGTTTTATTTAAAATGTAAAGATATTTGTGTTGTGTATATTAATGTGAAATGTGCCTGTGTCTAAGTGTGGATGCAACAGAGAGAGAAATTGTGTGTGGTTGTAATAGAGAGAGAGAGAAAGTGTGTGCCGTTGTAATAGAGAGAGAAAGTGTGTGCGGTTGTATACACGCGTGTCTTGGTCTTTTACTAGAATGACTAAGAATCGACATTGACCTTAAAATCTGATGGATGGATCGGTCGGCAGCAGAATACAAAAGAAGACACGAGTCCCCTTTGGCTTAGCTTAAGGTCGCCACCAGTGACTCTTGTCTGGGCGTTTAAGACAATTCATTTCCAGTGCCCTTAATTTCTGGAACCCAAGTATCCCTCAGCCTCTCTCGTCTCCATTTTCTTATTGCTAAAGACGTCAGGAGGAATTAAAGGGACTGCGAGTTTAATTAATTTCTAGGAAGGGCAGAGACTGACATTAGGAGAGGTGATGATGCGATCTGCTCGATTGACAAAGCTGGATCTTTATTTGGCTCTCGGCTGTATAACCTCACACAGCTGAATTCTGATATTTGGAAAAAATGTCACATGTGTTTTCATGGTATGACACAACAGCGAGCGACATTTCAAAAATAGATACAGGAAACAAGGCAGCGTAATCTAATGAACTCGGAAAATGGTTTTCCGTATAAGATAGCATCATTTTATTGCAAGTGGTGCATCACACATAAAAGAGATACAGCAGAGAATTACCAAAGCTGAAAACTCACAGTCTGTTTTATCTTCCTTCCAGATGTGCCTAAGGCGATTTTGGCATCCCACATTTGGACACTCCTTAAAATACATCAGAGTTTAGATCAAGAGCTTTGAAACACTGTCACTCAATGAAAAAACATCACACACTCTAAAAAATGATGGGTTATTTTCAACCCAGCAATGGGTCAAAAAGGGACAAACCCAGTCGTTGGGTTAAATTAACCAGAATATTTGTATATTTGACCCAACAATGGGTTAAAACAACCCAGCATTTTGAATTTAAATTGGTTTAATTACAGTTAATTCGGCAGTTGATTTTGGTTTCCATTAGAAAAATAAAATGGTCAGTGGCGGTGCGTAACATAGAAAATGGAGAAAAGATGTAAGATGGCGGCTTAGGTCACTGTTGCGTCACCAACAGCTGGTATGAGTCTGCTGAGAAACCTCATGGGAAGGAGCATACACCCAATGTTTGAAAAACTCAAGCAAAATAATGACTTGTAGTGTGAAGCTATTTCCTCAGAACATGCAATAGCTTGGCAAAGGTGTCTGTTTAGGGTGTGTTTGAACAAACTTGAGATGTTTTGGAACATTGAAGTTGGGTTTGTTCATGTTCTGACACTTTATGGAAAGTATAGATGTACAGTAGTTTTAAAAACAACAGGGATAGTGTGAGGGTTTTGGGAGACCTATTTCTGTCTCTTACTGACACACACCTAAACACACAGACATGGCACAACTTCATTTGCATTTTACATTTACTTAATCCGGGCATTATTGAAGGTTTTGTAAGCATCATCACTTCCTTGGAAGGTACTTAGTATTTTTGCCAGCCATTGCTTTTCCTTGCCAGAAAAGACATCATTATGTATTCCCATAGGAATAAAGTGGTGGCTGCTCCATGAATATTCCAAAACTAATGGATTCTTTTTCCTACCTGTTTACAATAAATTATCGGGTCCGAAGCTAGACCTTTTTTATTAGCACAGTTTGTAAAACATGGGTTCAACAGCGCAAAATCACAGTGTCAAATGATGTGATCAATAAGTCATGGCAACAAATGTTTCTATATTGCTTTAACTGATCAAGTTAAGCAGTATTAATGTTTTTAGGTTACAAAATTCATCACAAGTTGAAATAACTTGTACAGTCAGTTTACATTCAGCTTAAAAATTTAAGGCAGGAACAAATTTTGGTTACAATTTATTTTACAGTATCCTTGTTACAGTGCAGTGGCGAGGCTAGAAATTTTAAACTGAGTGGACCTCTGTGAAATAGGGTGGACCTCAAATGCCTACTCTCAAATGACATAATTTTACAATATAGTAGTGGTTAAACACATTACACATTACGTTTTTGAGTCAAAGGACGCTATTTTAATGATCTAAGCGCATTGTCTAATGCACACAGTCTAAACAGGCGTGTCTGAATTTACTTTTGCTAATTTATCGATGAGAAAAATGGTTGGTGTGCCAAGCGCACAGGCTAAAAGGGTTGTTCCTATTCTCGTAATGAGTATTGGGTGTGTTTTGGTCGTAACGTGCAATAAACCAATGAGACTCTCAGCTCCCATCAACTTTAAAAGCCAGTTGCACTCACGCCATGCCGGTTCCGTATTTAGATGGTGAAATTTGTAAACTAAAAAACGAAACGGAGGAAGAAGACCACCAGTTTAAGATTGATGTTAAAAATTGCATTGTTTTCATTTGTATTGAAATTATTATTTTTTTGTATTAAAACCTTTAAAAATTGTTTTCTTTCAGTCATGGAAGTAAAAATAGCAGGCTTTTAATTGCTGTAAATGGATGGATAGCCTACATGATCAGTGTAATCTCAAAAAATAATTTACAAATATGCTAGAAAAGGTTTGTACTCTAAAAATACTTTTTTTTGTTACAAACAGGAGATTTCAGCACTTGGACAGCGCCGTAAGTTTTTTTAAAGCATTAATTAAAAAAGTTGTCATCTCACCATATCCAGAGGTCCAAAGTCATCATATACAATAAATTCAAAGCAAAAAAAAAAAATCAATGCAATATTTGCATTTGTTAAAAGCAAAACATTGAATTACTTCCCAGGCTACAAGTGAAGCTTTTTATATCTTCTAACATCTCATAATCGGTCCTCATTTATATCCGAGAGATTTAAAAATAATATTTTACATTTAAATCCTTTCTTTTTTCATATTTAAAACCGTTTGTGTGCTGCTGCACATCCATGTTTGTGATAAGCAAACGCGCATTGTCGTCCCGTTTATAGGTGCACATTCCTAATGCGCTCATTAAATAACAAAAACAACTTTGCGCTTTTGACTTAAACTTTAGACAAGTTTTTAGTTGGTCAATGGTGTAGTCTATTTTTCTACGAAGCGCCACCAATTTGCCTGAACACACCTCATTTTCAGACCTGAAAACCCATGGGTGCAAAATGTGTATGAAAGGGGCCATTTTTTATTTCCTTTAATTCAATTTCATTTTATTTTACCAGGAAGGCCCCATTGAGATACATTATCTCTTCTACTCTCTTTGAGAGTCCTGGTCAAGATAGGCAGCACAATTTAACAATCAAGTTATTTGGATCAAATTATTTTAAGATCAGCAAAAAAGGCTGCATGCATATAGGTTTGGAAATCTTGAGCATTTTTAAGATGGATACTTAGGAATTAAAAGAAATTATTGGTACATTTTGGGTAATGTAAATTATTTGTAATTTTTTATACACTGTATGCAGCAACAACTTGGTTTTGCAAGTCAATTTAACCTACTATTTTAAGTTTTGACTTGTGATAAGTTAACATAACAAGTTGAAATTGTTTAACTTAATTTGGTAAGGTAAAGTAACATAAAAATATATATTGATTTGACCATTTTTTTACAGTGTACAAACTATACCTACAAATACAAACTCCACATCTGACTCATCTTCATCCATGTGCCACAATTCTCATATATTCCCATTTTTATAAAGTATACAAAATTCACAGAATTGTTTTGTTGAATCAACTCAGATTTACAAGTCATGTCAACTTACTATTATTTTTCTTGACAAGAGATGAATTGCTACAACTTATAAAATATAAAGTTGAAAAAAGTCAACTTTATTTTGTAAGTTATAACAACTCCTTGGTAGTTATAACAACTCTTCTCTAGTCAAGATAAATAAAAGTAAGTTGAAATGACTTGTAAATCTGAGTTGATTCAACACATCATAAAATAGTGATACCCAAATGTTTTCACAGTGATAGAACCACACAAATACATTGTAATGTCATGTTCAGTGCATTGTAATGGATGAAAACATTGAGAGGCAAAAATGTAAAAAATGTATAAATGTAAATATTATTACTGCAAGCAAGAATTGAAGTCTGCTGGGAAAATCTTTCCTCCGGCTTTACAGCTCACAAAGCCTATGGGCAGTGTCAGTACACAAGATCAATATATGACAGAGACATATTTAATATTGTTTCTCAGCCCGTCAGCATCCTCTAGACTAGATCTCTCTGGCAGAAACATCCCTTTGATTCAATTTCTCATTGCAGCTGATTTTCCTTGTGAGAATAAAGAGGGTGGCAGATTTCATTGCTAATCCTTTCACAGAACTCACATGAAATTTGAACCTGTAAGTCTGTGGGTGTGTCTACAGGTGATTGGCGGATAAAACCCTTAAAAAAAAAATACTGGAATATTGGTCATCCCTGCTGGTAGATGAGCTGCGTTTTGAATCATGGCAGCTGGTTACAAGCCGGTCCAGGCTGGTCATTCGCTTGTTCAATCTGGTAAACCATCTTGGATTAATAACAAACCAGATTCCTGCTGGTCATCGTATCCATAAATAACACGGTCATCATTTACTCATCTTCATATAATTCCAAACACATAATTCCAAAAATGACTATCTTTTATTCAAACAGTCAGAATAGCAGAAAATTATCATTTCAGCCATATAGTGCGTATACGGTGAAACAAAACAGAACCAAGGTGCTATACAAGATACACACTTAACTATAATTGAATTATCTTACACTGTAAACATTTCTTGCTGGCTTAAATTTTGAAGCTGAATGAAATTGGCAAATCATTTCTACTTACTATGCTTTTGTCACGGCTAGTCTGTGTCATGTTTTGTTTGTGTCTCCGATTACGTCACCTGGACAATTCACGGACTGATTCCTCATAACACCTGTTCCTTGTTAAGTGTTTGTGTATTTATACTGCTGTCTGTGTCACTCGAGTCGCCGGATGATTGTTATTGCTACCCAGTCTGTTCCCCATGTCATATTTTGGATGTTCCTGTGTTGCTTACCTGTTTATACTCCTCGTGTTTGGGTTCCCATTTTATTATTAAATGTTATTTATTTTGAACTCTGCGTTTGCGTCCTGACTCTCCATCCGTGTCACGACAGCTTTTTACTAAGTTTTTTTGGGTTAGGTGTGGAGTCAGGGGTGGGGTTTCAGTATTGCTTTTTAATGATAATCGTATGTTTTTGCACAAATTTATATGAATTAACTCCTATAATATGTGTGAACTTAAAAAAGCAAATATTGAAATTGCTTAACAAAATGTGATAAGTAACATAAAACATTATGTTGAAATAGCTTAATTTATCACATATTTTTTTTTACAATGTGAATAAACAAAAATATATAGTGGATCTCAGTGTAGATCCTTAGCAAAGTGACCAACAATATACACTCTTAAAGGTGGGATGCATGATCTCTGAAAGCCAATGTTTCCATTTGAAATCACCTAAACAAACACGCCCCTACCGCAATAGAATCTGGACCTTCTTTTGATAGACCCACACATACACAACCCAGGCAACGATTTCCGTCAGCAGACACGCTTACTGTTGATTGGGAACAAGTGTGTTTTGGGAGCCGGCCCGCACCCCGCCTTTAAAGTACATGTAAAGTTCGAAATTAAATGTTCTTAGTTTTTTCACACCACAGTAAAATGTGTTTTTAACAACCCAGACAAATTTGAATGATTTAAAAAACGGCCAAGTAAATAAAATAAGTTATCAAAACCTTGAAAAAACAGGAAGGAAATCTCTGCTCTCAAACATTGGGGGCGCTGAAACAGCGCCTGTCTCTTTAAACTTTTAAATACAACCTAAATGGAGCAGCCTGAATGGATGCTCAGGATTGTTTTAAGGGGCGGGGCCATGCTCAATGGTAAAAAATGGGAAAAAACAACGAGAAAACAATACATAAAATGACACAAAAAGAAAGTCGTGCCACGAACACAAAAAACTATTTATAGAATCTCGAAAAAGACATTCGTGCTCAATGGCACGAAAAAAACCCTGAAAATTGTGTCCATAAACACAAAGAAATTATTCAAATATTTTGTGACTATAACATGACTTGCCTTGAGACTGGGTTGTTGTAGCATGTTTCAGCAATACATTTCTGACATTTATGATGTGTTTGGAAACAAATCTTTGAAATAACTTTATAGACTTAAACGATGCTAGAAGAACCATTTGTGTTGTAATGGTCCTACAAAGAACTTTTAATATCCAAAGAACCTTTCTGTTTCACCAAAGTCTTTATAAGGATGTCGTATTACTGCGCCGCCATGTTTGCAACCCCTCCAGGTCTTGTTAGAGCAACACCTGTCATATACTGTGCATGGGCAAAGTCCCTCCACCAGAGGATGTCATTCTATAACATTTGACAAGTGGCTCTCTATACTAGAGCGGCAGTATAGATTGTTGCCATGTCCCCTATTTTAATCAATACCAATCTTATAAGTATTAAACATCTTTTGTTTTTACAAAAGTTGCTTTGTGGTGACTAAAGATTTTTTATTGTTATTTTAAAGGGGACATATCATGAAAATCAGATTTTTTCCATGTTTAAGTGCTATAATTGGGTCCCCAGTGCTTCTATCAACCTAGAAAATGTGAAAAATATCAACCCAGTAACTTAGTTTTGGTAAACCATTCTCTGCAAGCATTTAAAAATATAGTTGATTGAAATTTGGCTCCCCTTAATCTGCACTATCCAGCCACGGCACTGCCACTTAGTGCAGATATCAGCTCATTTGCATTTTAAAGGACACACCCAAAACAGCACATTTTTGCTCACACCTACAAAGTGGCAATTTTAACATGTTAAAATAAATGATCAATATGGTATTTTGAGCTAGAACTTCACATACGTACTGTGGGGACACAGCAAGATTTATTTGCCATCTTTAAAAAGTCTTGTGAAATGTCCCCTTTAAGAATCTTTGACTAAATGCCTTTTTGATGAACCAAAAATAGTTCTTATAAGGCATCCCTGTGAGAAACCTTTTAAGCACCTTTATTTTTAGTTGTAGTCACTCTTGGCACAGATCTGGAAAGCGATAGCACTGAGTATATGAAGACATCAGTTATCATTTTTATTCTTTAAAGCTGTCCAAGGCCAGCGAATGATCAACATACTGTAGACCAGCTATCATGTAACAAAACACAGCTATGAGCCTTTTTTGGATTTGAAAGTGGGAAAGAAAGAGAGAAATTCTTCCATGATCGAACGCACCTGTCATGGTCCATGCACACTCCCAGCGATGAGTCATCTGCTTGTTCTGCCGGTTATAAATGTTTATGAGAAACGTAGTTATGACTGTGAACCACAGAGAGATGCTTGAAAGTGTTTTGAAACATTTCCGTAATGGGCTTGATGCTTTTCTAAATTGACATTATTAGCAACTGCTATTCTAGCTAGCAGAAATGATGAGATAAGCTCTCTAAATGTATGTTAGGTCATCTGATTCGCTCTCATTATTGCATTATCAGATAATTACTTGATCGAATGTCAAAATGTCTCAATGTCTTATGTATATTTGCGTGCCAGTGAAGCAGTAAATTGTTTTTAAACACCTCAAAATAGCTTATTTTTCGACTTTTTAAAGGACCCTGTTTGAAAGCACTTTACACTCACAGCCGGACGATAGCCAGTTACATCACATTTTTTTTATCAGGAGGTCAGTGCTAATGGAGAGGAAGTGATAACCCCATCTCACCCATTTCACACAGATAGTGACTTGCTAGTGAGTAAGTCAGATGAGGCCAATTACTATAGCACATGGGATTTGAGGGGTTAAAGGTCAAAAATGTGTCCCTACATGGCTTGTCTGACTAAAGAATAACTTCATGAATGACTGATGTAAAAGAACTGGATGACATATGACTCCTGCGATGCTGTCAGAAGCGCTTTGGGATTACGACACTTCTCACCTCTGTCTTCTGGGGATGTGCTTCTCGGCATGCCGGAGGCAAGTAAATTTCAGGGCTGACGGGTCTGACATCACGACGGAGCCAGTGCTGGGACAAGAGGCAGACAGCATGTCAGAACCTCGGCATCTCTCAAAACAGATCCTCTTACTAATAATCGCTTCCTGTGAGGTAATGCCGGATGGGACAGTAGCGACCGGTCAAAGCTCTTCTGACCGCTTACAGCTACGTAGCACAAGATTAAACGTCTAATGAAACTGAATAGTATATTAATATAACAAATAATATCATCGGCACATCAGTTTGAATGAAAAGTTATTTGGAATTTCAATGCATGTCCCTCTTTTGCTTTGTAGACAACATTCACTGACATCAGCTTTATAGACGGTTTTGAGCAGTAACAACATAAACTAGATAGGTACATTTCCTGAAGAAAATGTGAAGTGGTGCTTGCCGTGGCAAATTTCTGGGGACAGTATATGATTATACTTCCAGTTACGAGTAAAACGATCCAACCCCCATGTCTCTACGATGTTCTGATGCGGAGATATAAGGCTTTGTTTACTCTGTTGCTAGGGTACAGTATTTGGTTGCTAGGGAAAAAATTGGCATCCCATAATGATCACACTCTGAGTCACGAGTCAAACGGTCCAACCCCCGTGTCTCTACGATGTTCTGATGCGGAGATATAAGGCTTTGTTTACTCTGTTGCTAGGGTACTGTATTTGGTTGCTAGGGAAAAAATTGGCATCCCATAATGATTACACTCCGAGTCACGAGTCAAACGGTCCAACCCCCGTGTCTCTACGACGTTCTGATGCGGAGATATAAGGCTTTGTTTACTCTGTTGCTAGGGTACTGTATTTGGTTGCTAGGGAAAAAATTTGCATTCCATAATGATTACACTCCGAGTCATTAGTCATACGGTCCAACCCTCGTGTCTCTACGACGTTCTGATGCGGAGATATAAGGCTTTGTTTACTCTGTTGCTAGGGTACTGTATTTGGTTGCTAGGGAAAAAATTGGCATCCCATAATGATCACACTCTGAGTCACGAGTCAAACGGTCCAACCCCCGTGTCTCTACGATGTTCTGATGCGGAGATATAAGGCTTTGTTTACTCTGTTGCTAGGGTACTGTATTTGGTTGCTAGGGAAAAAATTGGCATCCCATAATGATTACACGCCGAGTCATTAGTCATACGGTCCAACCCCCGTGTCTCTACGACGTTCTGATGCGGAGATATAAGGCTTTGTTTACTCTGTTGCTAGGGTACTGTATTTGGTTGCTAGGGAAAAAATTGGCATCCCATAATGATTACACTCCGAGTCATTAGTCATACGGTCCACCCCCCGTGTCTCTACGACGTTCTGATGCGGAGATATAAGGCTTTGTTTACTCTGTTGCTAGGGTACTGTATTTGGTTGCTAGGGAAAAAATTGGCATCCCATAATGATTACACTCTGAGTCACGAGTCAAACGGTCCAACCCCCGTGTCTCTACGATGTTCTGATGCGGAGATATAAGGCTTTGTTTACTCTGTTGCTAGGGTACTGTATTTGGTTGCTAGGGAAAAAATTGGCATCCCATAATGATTACACTCCGAGTCACGAGTCAAACGGTCCAACCCCCGTGTCTCCACGATGTTCTGATGCGGAGATATAACTGTTTGAATTTTATGTTGCTAGGGTGCTCAAAAATGGTTGCTAGGGGCGTGGCTTAATACCTATGTAAGGATCATGAGAGACTGATTGGATGCCTGAGTAAAATGAGCCCACCCCCATGTCTCTATGACACTGTGGTGCAAAGATATCCATCTGGGCATTTTATAATGGCAGTCTATGGGAGATGTTGCTAGGGTGCCCAAAATGGTTGCTAGGGGCGTGGCTTAATAGCTCTGGGATGATCCTGAGGGACTGATTGGATGCCCGAGTGAAATGAGCCCACGCACTTATCTCTACGACACTGTAAAGCAAAGATATCCCATCTGGAACTGTTTTATTCCCTTATATGGGCATGTTTCCTGCCCCATTATAAGTCAATGGGAATTTTCGGGTGCCTCTTACAACCCAGGGGTACAACTTACACCCCAATGTCATGTATGTTCTTACATAGCTTACCACCCTCTTCAAATTTAGTAACCCACATGTTTCTACAAAATCCTCACTCGTACCTATGACCCGTCAAAATTTTTGCAATGGTAAGTCTATGGGATTTTGCCCCATTGACTTTTCATTGGGCATTTTTGGGCACCTCTTACACCCCAGGGGTACAACTTACACCCCATTGTGATCCATGTTCTTACAGAGCCTACCACCCTCTTCAAATGTTGTAACCCACATGTTTCTACAAAATCCTCGAGCGGAGCTATGACTCGTCAAAGTTTGGCGCAATGTTAAGTCAATGGGATTTTTCGGGTGGTTTTTCGCCCCCCTTTCAGAAATCCTGCACCCGATCCCTTATAAAAGTCATAGCACACCTCTCCTCAATAATCCGGTCGATTTGAGCCCTCTTTCGTGGGACTACGTTAAACCGTGCGGGACGAGTTACGCGCCGAAAAAGTGTCCAGAAAAAGAAGAATAATTATAAATAACTAGATAGGTACATTTCCTGAAGAAAATGTGAAGTGGTGCTTGCCGTGGCAAATTTCTGGGGACAGTATATGATTATACCTACAGTCACGAGTAAAACGATCCAAACCCCGTGTCTCTACGATGTTCTGATGCGGAGATATAAGGCTTTGTTTATTCGGTTGCTAGGGTACTGTATTTGGTTGCTAGGGAGAAAATTGGCATCCACTTGTGATTACAATCCGAGTCACGAGTCAAACGGTCCAACCCCCGTGTCTCTACGATGTTCTGATGTGGAGATATAAGGCTTTGTTTATTGAAGGTAGCATGATTAGCATGAAGCTAGCATGATGTTAGCACAATTAACGTGAAGGTAGTATGATGTTAACATGATTAACATGAAGTTAGCATGATTAGCATGAAGGTAGCATAAAGCTAACATCATTAGCATGAAGCTAGCACAAAGCTAACATAATTAGCATGAAGCTAACATGATGCTAATATGATCAGCATGAAGTTAGCATGATGTTAGCATAATGTAAGCATGATTAGCATGAAGTTAACATGAAGCTAGCATGAAGTTTGCATGATTAGCCTGAAGCTAGCATGAAGCTAACATGATTAGCATGAAGCTAGCATGATTAGCATGAAGCTAGCATGATGTTAGCATGATTATCATGAAGCTACCATGATTAGCATGAAGCTAGCATTATGTTAGCATGATTAGCATGATGTTAGCATGAAGCTAGCATGATTAGCATGAAGCTACCATGATTAGCATGAAGCTAGCATGATGTTAGCATGATTGGCATGAAGCTAGCATGAAGCTAACATGATTAGCATGAAGTTAGCATGAAGTTAGCATGAAGTTAGCATGAAGTTAGCATGAAGTTAGCATGAAGTTAGCATGATTAGCATGAAGCTAGCATGAAGCTAGCATGATTAACATGAAGCTAGCATGATGTTAGCATGATGTTAGCATGATTAACATGATGTTAGCATGATTAGCACAAACTTAGCATGAAGCTAACATGATTAGCATGAAGTTAGCATGAAGCTAGCATGATTAGCATGAAGCTAGCATGATGTTACCATGATTAGCATGATGATACCATGATTAGCATGAAGCTAGCATGATGTTAGCATGATGTTAGCATGATTAGCATGATGCTAGAATGATTAGCATGAAGTTAGCATGATGTTAGCATGATTAGCATGAAGCTACCATGATTAGCATGAAGCTAGCATGATGTTAGCATGATTGGCATGAAGCTAGCATGAATCTAACATGATTAGCATAAAGTTAGCATGAAGTTAGCATGAAGTTAGCATGATTAGCATGAAGCTAGCATGAAGCTAGCATGATTAACATGAAGCTAGCATGATGTTAGCATGATGTTAGCATGATTAACATGATGTTAGCATGATTAGCACAAACTTAGCATGAAGCTAACATGATTAGCATGAAGTTAGCATGAAGCTAGCATGATTAGCATGAAGCTAGCATGATGTTAGCATGATTAGCATGATGCTAGAATGATTAGCATGAAGTTAGCATGATGTTAGCATGATTAGCATGAAGTTAGCATGATGTTAGAATAACTAGCACAAAGATAACATGATGTTAGCATGATTAGCATGAAGCTAGCATGATGTTAGCATGATTAGCAAGAAGTTAACATGAAGTTAGCATGAAGATAGCATGAAGTTAGCATGATTTAACGTGAAGTTAGCAAGATTTATTATGAAATTAGCATTAAGCTAGCATGAAACTAGCATGAAGCTAGTATGACTTAGCATTAAGCTAGCATGAAGCTAACATGACCCAAAGACCCAACCCCCATGTCTCTATGATTTTCGGATCCAGAGATATAAGGCTTTGTTTATTATGTTGCTAGGGTGCTCATATTTGGTTGTTAGGGGCGTGGTTTGGGAGTGGCCAATAATGTGGCCAGTTATTACACTCTGAGTCACAAGTAAAATGGTCCAACCCCCGTGTCTCTACGATGTTCTGATGCTGAGATATAAGGCTTTGTTTATTGGGTTGCTAGGGTGCTCATATTTGGTTGCTAGGGGCGTGGCTTGGGAGTGGCCAATGATGTGGCCAGTGATTACACTCCGAGTCACAGTTAAAACGGTCCAACCCCCGTGTCTCTACGATGTTCTGATGCCGAGATATAACTGTTTCAATGTTATGTTGCTAGGGTGCTCAAAAGTGGTTGCTAGGGGCGTGGCTTAATGCCTCAATAAGGATCCTGAGAGACTGATTGGATGTCTGGGTAAAATGAGCCCACCCCCAAGTCTCTATGACACTGTGCTGCAAAGATATCCATCCTGGCATTTTATAATGGCAGTCTATGGGAGATGTTGCTAGGGTGCCCAAAATTGTTGCTAGGGGCGTGGCTTAATAACTCTGGGAGGATCCTGAGAGACTGATTGGATGCCCAAGTAAAATGAGCCCACCCACGTATCTCTACGACACTGTAAAGCAAAGATATCCCATCTGGAACGGTTTTATTCCCTTATATGGGCGTGTTTCCTGGCCCATTATAAGTCAATGGGGCACATTTGGGCACCTCTTACACCCTAGGGGTACAACTTACACCCCATTGTGATCCATGTTCTTACAGAGCCTACCACCCTCTTCAAATGTTGTAACCCACATGTTTCTACAAAATTCTCGAGCGGAGCTATGACCCGTCAAAGTTGGGCGCAATGTTAAGTCAATGGGATTTTTCGGGTGGTTTTTCGCCCCCCTTTCGGAAATCCTGCACCCGATCGCTTATAAAAGTCATAGCACACCTCTCCTCAATAAACCGGTCGATTTGAGCCCACTTTCATGGGACTACGGCAAACCGTGCGGGACGAGTTACGCGCCGAAAAAACGTGCAGACATAAGAATAAAATATAATAACTAGATATTAAAGTTTGAGGACAAACTTTATGTTGGCTTGAAAAAGCGTAGCATGAACGTTTAAAACGGTTTGACAGAAGTTTAGTTTAGTAGACTATCTGGCTGTTAATATGTTTAAGTATGAAGGTAACAGGATTTAGCATGATGTTAACATGATAAGCATGAAGCTAGCATGAGGCTAGCATGATTAGCATGAAGCTAGCACGATTAGCATGAAGCTAGCATGATGCTAGCATGATTAGCATGAAGCTAGCATGATGCTAGCATGATTAGCATGAAGCTAGCACGATGCTAGCATGATGAGCATGAAGCTAGCACGATGCTAGCATGATTAGCATGAAGCTAGCACGATGCTAGCATGATTAGCATGAAGCTAGCACGATGCTAGCATGATTAGCATGAAGCTAGCACGATGCTAGCATGATTAGCATGAAGCTAGCACGATGCTAGCATGATTAGCATGAAGCTAGCACGATGCTAGCATGATTAGCATGAAGCTAGCACGATGCTAGCATGATTAGCATGAAGCTAGCATGATGCTAGCATGATTAGCATGAAGCTAGCATGATGCTAACATGATTAGCATGAAGCTAGCATGATGTTAGCATGATTAGCATGAAGCTAGCATGATGCTAGCATGATTAGCATGAAGCTAGCATGATTAGCATGAAGCTAGCATGATGCTAGCATGATTAGCATGAAGCTAGCATGATGCTAGCATGATTAGCATGATGTTAGCATGATTAGCATGAAGCTAGCATGATGCTAGCATGATTAGCATGAAGCTACCATGATGGTAGCATGATTAGCATGAAGCTAGCATGAAGCTAGCATGAAACTAGCATGATTAGCATGAAGCTAGCATGATTAGCATGAAGCTAGCATGATTAGCATGAAGCTAGCATGATTAGCATGAAGCTAGCATGATGCTAGCATGATTAGCATGAAGTAAACATGAGGTTAGCATGATTAGCGTGAAGCTAACATGATTTAACGTGAAGTTAGCATGATTAGCATGATGCTAGCATGATTAGCATGAAGCTAACACAATTTAACGTGAAGCTAACAAGATTTAACATGAAGCTAGCATGATTTAGCATGAAGTTCGCAAGCTATATTATGAAATTAGCATAAAGCTAGCATGAAACTAGCATGAAGCTAGTATGACTTAGCATGGAGCTAGCATTAAGCTAACATGACCCAAAGACCCAACCCCCATGTCTCTATGATGTTCAGATCCAAAGATATAAGGCTTTGTTTATTATGTTGCTAGGGTGCTCATATTTGGTTGCTAGGGGCGTGGCTTAACACCTCAATAAGAATCCTATTAAGACTGATTGGATGCCTGAGTAAAATGAGCCCACCCCTATGTCTCTATGACACTCTGGTCCAAAGATATCCATGTGGGCTTTTTATAATGGTAGTCTATGGGAGATGTTGCTAGGGTACCCAAAATTGTTGCTAGGGGCGTGGCAAAATAGCTTTGGGGCGATCCTAAGAGACTGATTGGATGTCTGAGTAAAATGAGCCCACCCCCATGTCTCTACGACACTCTAAAGTAAAGATATTCCATCTGGGACGCTTTTATTCCCTTATATGGGCATGTTTCCTGCCCCATTATAAGTCAATGGGAAATTTTGGGAACCTCTTACACCCCAGGGGTATAGCTTACACCCCATTGTGAGGTATGTTCTTACACAGCCTGTCAGCCTCCTTAAATGTGGTAAGCCACAAGTTTCTACAAGTTTCTCACTCGCAGCTAGGACCCGTCAAAGTTTGTCTCAATGTTAAGTCAATGGAAATTTTGGGGTGTTCGAGCCCCCCGTTTAGGAATTTGGAAGGTCCCATCAGTTAGAAAAGATATAGCACACTCCGTCAGACCAGTCTGAAGGTCCGTGGAAAATTTGGTGCATGTAGCTTGAAAGCTCTAGGACGAGTTACTGTTCGTAATTTTGGTCTCAGAAAAAGAATAATAATAATAATAAGTTTAAATGCAATAACAGTATGTTGGCTTTTTCAAAGCCAACATAATAATAATATCCCTGAGGAATAGTAATAGTGATGCTTTGCATAAATGCAAGCACCACTAATAAGTATGACGAATAATAATAGTGATGCTTTGCATAAATGCAAGCACCACTAACAAGCGGCTTTCGTGGTCAACACGTAACTTCCGGTAAGAATAAATAACAACAAAGTCCTTTTAAAGTAGTTTATTTATATAACAAGCAAAATAAATAACACATGGATAACCTAGGAAACAAAACATTTGTTATTTTCGATGAGGTATTTGTTTAAGAGTTCAATTTCAGACCATTAAACAAACAGAAACCAGAAGTAAAGTTCGGACCAGACACGTAATCGCGTCACCGCACGTGCGCCGATGAAACGGTCTATAAGTCACTCGGTTTAAGTTTTAAACCACACTGAAAAAATCATTCATTCAATTGACTACATTTTTTAAGGTAAGTGGTCGCAATCAAATTATTTAAGTTACATTTAAACAAAAAACTTTTGTTAAAATGTAGCTTAAAGGTGCAGTGTGTGAATTTTAGCGACATCTAGTGGTAATGTTGCAAATTGCATCCAACGGCTTAGTCCACTGCTCAACCCTCGCGTTTGAAACACAGAGAAGCTACTGTAGCTGCCACCGGACAAACATGTCATTAGCTAAGTTTCCATCCACTTGTCAATCGAATTATCTGAAGTTCGGTTAAAAAACTTATGCGAATAAAGCTGGTGAAAGTGTGTTTCCATCCAACGGCTTTAAAGCGAACAAAAACCTGTGCGTAATGACGTCACATGCTGGTTTGCGATCAAATTGGTATATCGAATTGATTTGAGACATTTGCAGGTGTTTCCATTCATTTTCGCACTGAATCGCACAATATTCAAGCAAACATTTGCGAACAAAGTTTTGCTAGACAAATTTGCGGCATTTCACAAGTTATAAGTGCTTATGTGCCAGCTGAGCTGATAGCGACATATCAAGCTATAATAATAAGAAAATTACGTTAACATCAAATTGCTATGATGATGCAGATGCATGTAAATGCCCAACGACAACGGAGGCATTAACGTGAAATGATAGTCCGGATCAATTCTTAACGTAAATGAGAGCGAAAAAATATCTTTAGAGTTGTTAATAAGCCAATAAAGCTACGAGGGTTCTTTGGCCGAGGATCCATCTCATCAAGGTCGAATTTGCTTTTATTTTCCCTCCGGCACCGTTGCGAGATAACTCTCTTTTTTGAAACACGTATCACTGTTTGAGCGCCTCATTTACTCCAGAGGACGTCCCACGTCTTGTCATAACCATTGTTGGACATTTCCTTCGCGAGTTCCTGATAAATTATGGCATTTCTTAGATTTTTGCTATCTAAAATAGAGCTGTAAAGTATATTTAGATTGACAGCTTTTTAAAAGCCCGAACCCGTTTACAGCCATACATTATTTAAATTTGCGCACGCAAACAGCTTTTATCAAGAATGAGTAATTTACACAGGTTTTAACATACTTTATTAATGACTAACTGGGCTACACGTCACTTGGAAGTTGAAACAAAGAAAAAAAAATAAGTCATCTGTAACATCGTAACATCTCGTTCTAAATAGGCATATGCAATACATTATAGGCCAACATGCCAATAAAAACAATTATTTCTTAACGAATTAAATTAAGATAATACATTCTGAATAAGATGGTTATTTGGGAATAACGAAATTAGGATAAAGGTTCTGTGGTATTTGCTTCGGCACTTTCTTTACATTAATGCCAACATTAGTCTATATCCTCTGTTTAAATTATGTATTTAAGACTAAATAATATTTAGTTATAAATTAAAAAACCTTTACTCACCAAGATTAGGCATTTTTGTTGAGGAAATTATCAAATCCACTGTAAATTACCGTGCAAAGGCGGAGCACGAGCCCGTGTAAAATGTTAGAAATGAAGCCCGAATCCGACCGAACCCATCGGGTTCGGGCAAAGATCTTCAGCTCTATGCTAAATTAAATTTAAAATGAATCTCGTCTCGTCGTTTGTCCACTTACATCTGACTTTGTTGACACACGCCATTTGTGCCACCAGAGCGGAAATGACCTAAAACTTTATCTTCTTGTTTTGTGTGTGGGTTGCAACCATAAAAGGACCTAAACCTTAATCGCAAATCATTATTTATTCGGCAAATAACGTTTCCATCAGCGTTTATCGCATAAGCCATATATCGATCAAGATAAAATCCGATGAGATCGAACGTATTTCTTTTGAGTCGATATTCATGAAATTAAATCGAATTTTACTGTTTCCATAACGCATTTTTCATTCGATATCACTTAATTCGGATAAAAACATGTGGATGGAAACATGGCTATTGTCGGAGACAACTTAGTAAAAAAACTTTGTCCGTTAAGGGCTTCTGTAGAAAAATGGCAGCACAAAATGGCGACTTCCATGTAAAGGGACCCTCGGTGTATGTAGATAAAAAGGTCTCGTTCTAAGGTAATAAACACATAACGGTTCATTATAAAAGGTCTTTATACACCCCTGATAATATAGTTTTGTATATTATTTTGCATTTCTGTCAAAAGATCCTTCTAAAAATTACACACTGCACCTTTAATTAAATTGAGTGCAACCACTTACCTTTAAAAAAAATGAGTAAATTGAATGAATACTTTTTTTCAGTGCCTGCAGTTTTTTTTTTATTTAAGTTTAAGTTTTCCATTTTCTGGTGTAGATTCACTGTGTTGGTTTAACTTTATTTGTAAGTTAGCAGATGGGTTTTCATAATGGCTTCATATTTAAAATAAGTTGTGGATTCACAATAATTATATACATTTATATTTAAACATTTGGCAGACACTTTTTATTTGATACATTTTATTTCAAGGTATACAATTTTAAGTAAAGTACTGTATGTGGGTTCCCTGGGTTCCAACTATAGACTGTAAAAAATATGGACGTAGTGTTCGTGACATCACCACTTTTTTCAAGCCAATAGTAGGTTGTGCCTGGCGTTGCCATCTTGGCCGCGCGTCACAACGCATCAATCGCGGATAAAAGAAAATGGGTAAAGAGGCAGGATGTGGGTGAAGCTGAGGTGGCTGGTTGCTGAAACCACGACGATGGTGACAGCAGTGGCAGTTCACACATCACTCAGGTGGCCACGCCCTTAATTATGCAAAACTTTAAGGTTTTATATAATTTAATCGGATGAGTTACAAAAATTTCACCTCCCCTCACAGTTGCCATGAAGGGTGAGATTAGAAATATAGACAAAAACACTTTTTGTACCAGGCTATAAACATTATTTTCTGCTGTAAAGTTTGGCATTTTAGCATGGAGGTCTATGGGAATTGACTCTCTTTTGGAGCCAGCCTCTGGCGGCCCGTCGATGAATTGCAGTTTAAATCACTTCCATATTGGCTTCATCAGAGAGATCGGAAGGTTGCCCCTCGGTTTCAACCCATGATATTTTTCACTGTTAATGTAATTCTTTACCACTGAGCTATACAGGAGAATGACTCAAAGTCAATAATACAAATTTGGGGCTTTGGTAAAATCTTTGGAGGCTCTCATCTTGAAAAGCACATTCCGAGCGACATTTTACAACTTTCAGGTTTATATAAAATTATATTTTAAATACAGATTTAATTGTGGCCTCAGATGTCTGCATCCCCCACTGTGCATACTGTAGATCAAAACCGATATCAGCAATGTTGTAATGCATTTAAATCTAGCCATTTCTGGTGAACAATAAGCTGACCAAAATGTTCCCAAAACCAAAACTACATTTGGATGATGGAAACATTAGTCACGCCAAAATTGGCTATGATATCACACTACTCCAAGAAGAGTAACGTCTTCTTAGCAGACTGGTACATGCTGTTATTCATTCATAATTTATTCATCCGAATCTCATCAACGATTTCTATCCACTTTTAATTACATTTTGGCTTTCACCTCCTATGATTCTCACACACAGGACAAACGTGATACTCAAGCTGCATGTGAAACACAAAGTAAATGATTTAAAGAAACTTACTTGCGGTTTCACAAACAATGCTGTTGTAAGGAGAATTTATGAGTTTGGGAAAATGTTTGGAAGAAGTCTTCTTAGGTGCCCTCATGTCTTTACTCTTTAGTGCTTGAATTCGATTAACTCAGTATAATGTAAATTTCTTCCACAGTAAACTCAAGACCTGTAATAAAAATATACAGAAATGTTGCACACTAGCTTTCATCCACTCTATTTGTTGCTTGACTATAGCTTTTAATAAATAGCTTTTAGATGAATTATTTTGTGACTACACCTAGGCAAAGGGATTTAAGAAAACCCTTTGTGCTCAATTAAAAACTGATATTTTTGAAATTGTATTTTATTCATAGTCCCTGGTGGCATTAAGAATGGTTGACAGACGATTCAACAAGCATTTAATGGGCTTTTCCCCCCTCATCAGGAGGATCACAGTCAGTCCCCTGCCAGCCTTCTATGTGTTTCTGTCATGTGCCTGTCTATTGAGAATAAATGCTGGGGGATTTGGATGAAGCACACACGGATAGCAGTATAATGATAACTTCTACAAGAAAGAAAATCATGGAAGGTCCGTGGGTGTCTGTGAATGGGTCTGTATAGCCATGTGTCTGTGTGTTTATGATTTGATTACATCGGCATATTGTATGTGAGGAAGGTCTAGAGGGGATCATACCCCTTTAAGGGTGCAGACAGATATCATCTTGTGCCAGTCAGATATTAATTCTTTGCTAGTATGGTCATTGACTTTCAGATACTAAAATTATGCCCTGTTTCTTTACAGTGTTAATGTTATGTTATTTTTAACAACAACAAAAAAACCATTGAATTAATTCATTGCAATGTAACATTTATATAGCCAAATACAGTATGTGCAAATATTAATCCAGTTTTCAGATTTTTCATCCTTTCAGCTCAACAAGCACAATATTTAATCAGCAATTCAGTGCGAGAGTCGGACCAAAATATGAATAAACGAAATGTCTTCAGTGGCAGAGCATGTGTTTATAATTCGTAACCGATCCATGCATTTGGATCACTTTACAGATCTTCACGACTTTACTCGTATAGAGTCTCAGCAGTGTTGCTTCATGTTGTCTCCATATAAAATAATAACCAGTGAGCTTTAGTTGCATCTCATAAAGCGTGATACCCGACTCAAACTATTATTTCTGGCTTCATAAATGAATTTTGCTCATTAACAAGCCCTTCAGTGAAATGACTTTGTGAAGAAATGATTCCTGATAGTCTATATTTCTTTATCAGTCGAGTATGTATTCCATCATGCAATTAAAACCTTCATAGCTCACCTGTTTTAGAAACAAGTTAATAGCAATTTGTGTTACCATGGTAACAGTAATAGTATAGCACCAGTGTATATAGATGTTTATAATTAGCTATAGCGTAAATCACAAGCTTTCTTCCAAACAAGAAACACACTTGCTTCTTATTCGCATGAGTCCACTAACGGTGATAAAACAATACGAGAATAAAATCTCTCTTGTGATTCGTCTCACATTCTCATGTGCAACACATCAGTCTGATGAAAAATGAAGACGGTGATGTTTCAGGGCAATGCCACTAGAGTTCACTCTAAATCAAAAGTAAAACGATGCAGTACTACAGATGCATACTAAGATAGTAATACATAAATCTGTCTTTTCTCACACTTTACTAATGCTCTCTGGAAGAAAAAAATGTTTTGTTTCGAAAGAAATGCCTGTTTCTTTACAGTAATTGGAGCTTGCTCGCAACGCTGTAGCTCTACTGCCAATTAGTCTCGCTATTTTGTAACCCATCACAACTTTATTGACAACAGGATTATTCCTCTCTGGCAGGCTGTCGCTGGTTTTCATTATTTTTCGAAATGACAGATTAGGTACCAGTGTTTTTTTGTTTTTTTTGTTTAAATATTCCCATGGTCTCATTTGTAGACGTCTGCAAACCTTATGTTTCCTAAAAATCCTATACAGTAAAATCGCAGTTCTTATCTAAATCTCCAAATCCAGCGCCCTTGTTCATTTTGTGAATAATTATCTCAAAATGCATCGCATTGAATAAGTGAGGCGATGCGCAAGGGTTCACATGTTGCCCATGGGGTCCATTTTAAAAATGACAAATACTCATTATAAAGCATTAATAATTGATGGTGCTCTGAATACTCACACCCACAGAAACCCACTCCACATGCACACTGCCATGCCACCAGCGTCTTAAATTAAGAGAATTATTAACTTAAAAAGATTTGATCTAATAGACTGCAACTCCAATTATCACCTTGGATGGCACGTTTGAGTCGTCTTCATGTCTTCTAATTAAACTTAAGCAACTTAAAGGATTAGTCCATTTTCTTAAAAGAAAAATCCAGATAATTTACTCACCACCATGTCATCCAAAATGTTGATGTCTTTCGTTGTTCAGTCGAGAAGAAATTATGTTTTTTGAGGAAAACATTGCAGAATTTTTCTAATTTTAATGGACTTTAATACAGCCCAACATTTAATACTTAACTCAACACTTAACAGTTTTTTTCAACGGAGTTTCAAAGGACTATAAACAATCCCAAACGAGGCATAAGGGTCTTTTCTAGCAAAACGATTGTCATTTTTGACAATAAAAATAACAAATATACACTTTTAAAGCACAACTTCTCGTCATGTAGATCCGGTCGTGATGCGCCAACTGACCCCACTACGTCACCGCAATACGTCAAGAGGTCACAGAGGACGAACGCGAAACTCCACCCCAGTGTTTACAAGCGTCTTGAAAGAGGACCGTTCCTACGTTGTTGTATTTCAACTGATACTAATTAATGTCTTTGTGGCAGTTTATTGTTTAAAATGGTCCGCAAATGTGCATTTTATATATGTAACACGTGACCTCCCTACGTCACTACGCATTTACGTTAGGTCGTGCTGGACCGGACCTTGACGAAAAGTTGTGGTTTAAAAGTATATATTTTTTATTTTTATTTTCAAAAATGACAATCGTTTCGCTAGATAAGACCCTTATGCCTCGCTTGGGATTGTTTATAGTCCTTTGAAACTCCGTTGAAAAAAACTGTTAAGTGTTGAGTTAAGTATTAAATGTTGGGCTCTATTAAAGTCCATTAAAATTAGAAAAATCCTGCAATGTTTTCCTCAAAAAACATAATTTCTTCTGGACTGAACAAAGAAAGACATCAACATTTTGGATGACATGGTGGTGAGTAAATTATCTGGATTTTTCTTTTAAGAAAATGGAATATTCCTTTAATGGGACAGAAAAAGAAACCACTGACCACATTTTGTCTTTATTCACAGCTTTACATCTGGGTTAAAGGTCAAAGTACACTCTTAGAAAAAAAAAGGTACAAAAGTTGTCACTGGGGCGGTACCTTTTCAAAAAGTAAGCTTTTTTACCTATTGATACCTCTAAGGTACACACTTACAACTTTTTAAGAGGTAGGGGTGAGTGGGGTACGCGGGGTTAATTGTAACATGCCAACTTTACATACAGTGGCTAGAAAAAGTATGTGGAGCTTTTGGAATTTCAGATTTTCTCAATAAATTTGTTGTAAAATATGATCTGAGTCAAGGGTATTGACAAACATCTTTATTGAACACACTCATTCAACATTCAGAATGGCAGTGGAAAAAGTAAGTGAACTAACTTAGAATTAATAACCAGCAATAACCTCAACCAGGCGCTTCATGTAGCTGTGGATCAGATCTGCACACATAATTGAGTAAGAATTTTAGCCCATTTTTCCTGGCAGAACTGCTTTAGCTCTGCCATATTTTTTGGACGTCTCATGGTATGGCCCTCTTCAGGTCAATCCATAGCATTGGGTTAAGTTCTGGGCTCTGACTTGGCCACTCCAAAAGGCAGATTTTGTTTTTCTGAAGCCATTCTGTTGTGGACTTGCTCCGATGTTTTGGGTCGTTGTCCTGTTGCATCACTCACCTTTTACACAGTTTCAGCTGACGTACAGACATTCTCACATTATCCTGAAGAATTGTCTGATACTTGGGAATTCATCTTTCCCTCAATGATTGCAAGCTGGCCAGGCCCTTATGTTGCAAAGCAGGCCCAAATCATGATGTTTCCTCCAGTTGCTTTTCGTCTTTTTCTCTTACTGTCAGAAGATGATCTGCTGTGAATTTGTGAAAAGTTTTGATATGTTTTCTTTAAGGTATTGAACAAAGAGTCAGTCCCTCCAGAAAAACGCAATTGTGCGATCGCGCGATATATTGCATAATCAGCCAAAGTCCGCATATTTATGCGGGGCTGCATTTTTTCCAAATACGATGCACATTCGCCGCATTAATTACATATTTCCGCGCACAAAATATGCGGGGCTTGCATGATTTCATAATCTCCGCATTTTCGTAGCAAAAAGTCACATATATATTAGCAGAAAGTTGAAAAATTTTGCATTTACTTCCCAAAAGCGCACCCGTGTCCTCTATTGCCATGGGAACGTTATGAAGTGACGTGATTATGTGACGTGAACATCATTGCAGCTTTTTCAAGTTTCCGCAGTTTTTGCAAGTTCCGCAATTTTCGCAAATTCCCGCAATTCCATCGCATAAATTGCATAAATATCCCGCATATTCCATCGCATTTTTTAAGAAAAACGTGCCGCAAAATCGAGGATTTTTGCCCGCAACAATCACAAAAAAACTCAGCGTTTTTCTGGAAGTGTTTTTAAGGCATGGAAGTAAATTTCTTCATCTTATGTTGTTTTTTTACGATTTCTGAGTTGGGTGTGTACGTCATCAAATCCAACCTTGTATATTTTTAAGCACTGTCTTGTTACCTAAAACTTAGTCTCGCATAGCCAGATCTTCAATGCTGAAGATCTGGTATTTTTCGCTGCTTTTTCTGGACAAAGCCCACCCATGAGGCTGTTTGACCGACATGTCAAACAACCAATCACAGTTTGTTTCGTCTAGCGCCGCGTTTCGGACTCCCCACAATAACAAGCCAGCTGGCAACAAGTCAGTTATAAATAACCAGCCGTAACCGAATAGCATCTAAATAAACAACATTACTCACCATAGAACAACGTTGTGCACTTCATCAACAGCCACACCAATGAGACGCTCCCGGTAAACATCTGTTTCAAGCATATCTCTCCACTTTTTAACACCTACAAGCAATTCAGGAGAACCGAACTTTTTGACTCCACTAACTGCCTCAAGCAAAACTCTTGGATGTCTTTTAGAGAGTCTATGCTGCAAACTTTGCATATTTTTGAGAATCTAATGTTTAGCTGATCATGATAACTGGTCATTATTATTCACGTGAACACGACACGTTGATTCTCTTTCTCAATGGAACGTCAGAGCTTTGTTTTCCAACGACTGAAGCTAATCGCGACACTCGCGTCTCCTGGAAATCCGGTATATTTCAACCAATCAAAGACGACTTTGACATTCTCACAGGGTTTCCAGAAAAGTGTACGATAAACATCAGATGTTTAGCCAACAGTCTGTGGACGTGACGTCTGAGGCTGAGACTACCTAAAACATAACACCATTTTGAAACATCTCAGCAACTCCTAGTAACTGATTGCTGGGATTAAAAACATTTTACGCAGCAGGGTTACACACAGCCTCAGGTACACAATGATAATGAAATAAAAAAAATGTAAATACTATTAATCCAAATGATAACTGTTAATACAATATCAAGGAAAATAACTGACAATTATGATTTTTTTTTTGTTTTAATTGTGCAGCCCTTCCAAAAAAATTCTATTTATATGCATTAATGCTTAATACAAGGATGGTTAGATAAAGGATCATGGATATCCATCTATTATAGGCAGATATATAAACAATATCCAACTTTAGTATATAGACAGAATTGTATTGAATTATTTGTGATTAAAAAATTTCTATCAGGTTTTACAAAACCCTCTGTTTATAAAAAACCTTTTTATTACAATTGACCCCATATGGGTTAAGTTGTAATGTTTGCACTCCTGTCACTTTCGGTGTATTGTACGATAACGGTAGGTCCCACAAACAAACTTTAAGTGTTTATTTTTAGCAGAAATGGGTGTGTTAATTGTGTTAAATTGATTATTATTAACTTAAAGCGTAACTAAACCCTAAAACAACTTTTTTAGTTAATGATCTGTAAGAATGATGCTTTATTAGTGCTGTTCATTGATTTTGGATATAAAGTGTTTCAATACTGCAATATATGGTGTAAAAGGTCTGAGTGCTGCCCTCTTCAGGTTGAACGGTGGCTACTGCAGTTGAATTTTCCCATTGGATGTTGGGTCCAAAAAATGCTTTGTGACGTAAGGAGGTTCAAGCTCACCACGCATTAGTTACGATCTCACCACACACTTGGTACGAGCTTAGTTCGTCCCCTCTATCTCCGTTGGGATCTGCCCACTTTTCTTGGATTTTTCAAATATTGACAGTGGGTGGAGTCAGGCTCTGACCAGGGGTTTAGTTACGCTTTAAATATTTATTTAATGATAGAGCCAAAGCAATTGAATATCATTGGAATATCGGTATTGGCAAAGACATTTTGTTTTGGTGCATGCCCAGTTTGTACAACAGCTTTGCATAGTTCTTAAAATGCCTGTTTATGTTCTGCCCATTCAAACACTTTTATTTCATTTCAACTGAAGTCTTTGGTGTTTTGACAGCAGGATAAGTGTCACCTCTGTGCCCCAATATGACGCTCATTCAGAGTTTCGGTGTAGAATGTAAGTTCAATAAAAGGAAAAAAAGCCCCCTAAAACTCCAGCCTGTTAAGACAAACTGACAGGACTAGAGGTGCTGAGAGAGAAATCTGAGAGGCTTATGAGTCAACTTATGACCGAGTCAATTAAGTCTGTGCCCTGACCAACACTGCTAGCTGTAATAAACTGCCCAGCACACAAAATCCAATAACTCAAGGCACGAAATAGACATCATTTTGATAGAAAGGTGAGCCTGGAGATGAATGGATTCCTCTGTTGTTACTCCACAGAGATAAGACACCAGACCAATTTTATGAAAGAGTTTACTGACTTTTGTCAATTTAATAAGATGGTGAATATGTTAAAGAACATTTTAACTTTAAATTGAGGGAAATTGTATTTCACACATTCCTTTTCACTCTTTCATTTTTCTATAAAAGAAAACACATAAGTGTTTTATTTAAAATTGTTCTTAATAAAATGCCATTCACACAATATTATGTTTGCTTCACTGTCTTTGCTTTTTATTTAAGAATGCATTAACTGTCGTATGATATGCAGTGATCCTCATAAATCATTGAAATATATTAATCCACGAAAGCAGCACAAAGCCAAAAATGCATTATTTCCTTCTTGGTTATTCATGTTAATCATAAGAAGAAGAGAAGCAGAATAATTTCCCTTGTTGACAAAGCCCTCACGCAACTCCTTCTCAAAATCATAAACCACATGACTCATCTACAAGTAAATAACCCTTTGAGGTGTTGGGTTCAGTGGAGGAGAAATGACATTCGGCATTTATCAAAGCTAAAACTATTTTTATTTTAATATATCACGGTGGTGATGGAGGTATCTGATGATGACCCGCTCAAGGTTTTCCTCAAAGGCTATTAGTTGACCTTTGTAATATCAGATCAACACAGATCAGCTCTCATGCCTACTGGCATCCCTCATCTAATCTTTTCCATATTACTCATGGTTTTTCACAATACACTGGTTTACTTTGAAAATTAAAAGAAAGGAAATGGAATCAACAATGCATTATTTAGTCGAACTATGTTTAAGCCTAAGGTACAGCGGGAAAATAAGTATTTGACACATTAGCATTTTTATCAGTAAGGGGATTTCTAAGGGGATGGCTACAACTTTCCACCAGAGGTACACTGTAAAAAACGTCTGTAGAAATTACAGTATTAATGGGTATTACTGGCAACTAGCTGCCAGTAACTTACTGTAGATTTTACATTTATGTTATTTACTGGCAACATTTTGTTCAAAGTTAAATGAACATGAAACATTTTTTACTTTATCTTCTACAGTAAGTTACTGGCAACCAGCTGCAAAATTACAGCAAATTTTTTAGAGTGTAGCCATGAACCCAAATATTGAATTCATACAAAGAAATCAGAACATTTAAGTATACAAGTTGAGTCATAATAAATAGAGTGAAATGAAAAAGGGAATAAGTATTGAACGCATAAAGAGAACAAGGTGCAAAATGGCATAGAAATCCAATAGATCACCTAAAATCTGTTAGTATTGAGGGAGAAACCCTGCCCCCTATCAGTATTAATTGATATCAACTGCTTTAGTCCTAATTGATGGCCTCTTAAGGAAAGACTTCAAAGAACTCTCTCAAGATCCTCGTAATCTTATTGTTGAAAAGCATTTTGATGGGAATGGTTATAGGCGCATTTCCAGAATGCTGAATTTTGCTGTGAGCACTGTGAGGGTGCATACTGAACAAAAAGCATGTTGAGGCTCGGTTAAAGTTTGCAAAAGAGCATTTGGAGAAGCCTGTGGATTATTGGGAGACTATAGTATGGTAAGATGAAAGCAAAATTGAACTTTTTGGCAGTCACTCTACACACCATGTTTGGAGAAGAAATGGCACTGCCCACCACCCCAAGGACACCATACCAACAGTTATGTTTGGGGGTGGATGCATCATGGTTTGGGGCTGCTTTTTAGCAAGGGGTACTGGCAGACTTCATATTATTGTAGGCAGGATGAATGGAGAAATGTACCAGGACATTCTGGATAAAAATCTGCTGCCATCTACCAGAAAGCTGAAAATGAAAAGAAGGTGGACATTTCAGCAAGACAATGATTCCATGCACAAGGCCAAGGAACCTTCAAGATTTAAAGACCATTTGTGTGGAAGAATGGGCCAGAATCACTACTGAGCAATGCAGATGACTGGTCTCTCCATACAAGAGGCGTCTAGAAGCTGTAATCACCAATAAAGGCTTTTCTAAGTCAAAGTATTAAATAAGGTGTGTTCAATACTTATTCCCTGTCATTTCACTTTATTTATTTATTATGACTCAACTTGTATACTTAAATGTTCTGATTTCTTTGTACGAATTCAATATTTGGCTTGATGGCTACATCTGGTGGAAATTTTGTGTCAATAGCCCAATTAGAAATCCCCTTACTGAAAAAATGCTGATTTGTCAAATACTTATTTTCCTTGCTGTATCTTAGTGTGGTTACAGGGTGGCTCTAGGTATGCTATCATGGATTGTAATTTTTGGGTTTAGTGTTAAAAAGTTTGTTTTAGCTTGGGATTTAAATTTAATGAGAACCTAAGGCTAGACTTTACAGGTCAAAATCAACTCTTGAAGTTATCCATTTGATTATTTAGAATGAACAGTTTTTGTTGTGAGGAACAAAAATAAAGCTTAAGATCTTTGATAGTCCAAGATGTGCATAAATATTCCCATAAGGTTGATTGACAAAAAGCTTTTTTATTACTGTGAGCATAAGAACAAATGTATTCTGAAAGTCACTGGGTGATCTATAATACATTTAAAGCAATAAAGAAGAAGAAGAAGAAGAAGAAGTTTAATTTATATAGCGCCTTTCCAAAGCTCAAGGTCGCTTTACATAACAATACATCAAGAATTAACAACTACAGAAATATACATACATTTCATACAACACAAAAACACCAAAAGTTTACAATATTACAGAGTTTGTCCGAAATGTAGGCTAAAGAGATATGTTTTCAGTTGTGTCTTAAAAGATGACAGAGATGACTGTTTACGTAATGTCAAAGGTAATGAGTTCCACAGTTTGGGGGCAGCTATGCTAAAAGACCGGCCGCCTACAGTAGACAACCGGTAACGGGGGACAGACAAAAGACCCTGTTCAGCTGATCTAAGGGATCTTGCAGGAGAGTAGTTGTGGAGTAATTCAGCAAGATAAGATGGTGCTAGACCATTCAGTGCCTTAAAAGTAAGTAGCAGTATCTTGAACTGTATACGAGAAGCGACTGGTAACCAATGAAGTTCACGTAGCAAAGGTGTTATGTGGTCTGTGCGCTTGGTGGACGTGAGAACCCTAGCTGCCGAGTTTTGAACGTATTGTAGCCTCGCAATAGTTTTTTTGTGGAGACCAGTGAAAAGAGCGTTACAGTAATCCAGGCGTGATGTGATTAAGGCATGAATAAGGATTTCAGTATCAGTTTGAGTTAGAGAAGGTCGAAGACGTGCAATATTTCGAAGATGAAAAAAACAGGTTTTAACAACAGCAGAGATGTGAGGGGCAAAAGAGAGAGATGAGTCAAATAAGACACCAAGGTTACGTACAGAGTTGGATGGCTTTACATGAACATCGTCAACTTTAAAGGACAAATCCGACCTATTTACCGCTTTGTCAGAGCTAATCAGCAATATTTCAGTCTTGTTGTCATTTAATTTGAGGAAGTTCAAAGACAGCCAGTGCTTGATGTCCCTAATACAGGATGTAAGTGAGTCAGGAAGGTGTGGGTGATAGGGATTGATAGTTAGATAGATTTGGATATCATCAGCATAGCAATGAAAATGAAATCCATGCCTGCGTAGTATTTCACCAAGTGGATAAATGTATATGATAAACAGCAGTGGTCCAAGGACCGAACCCTGGGGAACACCATGTGAAACCGGAGCTATATCAGATTTAAACCCCTGTATGGTGATATAGTACCTTCTGTCAGTAATGTAAGAGATAAACCAGGACAGAGCTAAACCAGAGATACCAAAGTCAGAGAGACGTGAAATAAGAAGCTTATGTGAGACTGTGTCAAAAGCAGAGCTTAAATCAAGAAGAATTAAGATGCATTTTGATCCTGAGTCCATACATTGCAGGATGTCATTCACCACACGAAGGAGTGCCGTTTCAGTGCTAAAATACCCATCCTGCTCAGTCAGTAGAGCATGAGACTCTTAATCTCTGGGATGTAGGTTTACCACCTTATTGGATGTGTGGCTTGTTGTGCTGGAGCTTTTCAGCGGAGCCTGGTCTATCTGACCAAGTGCTGACATGTTTTTTTAACAAGGCCTCATAACGTTATTCCTACAACAATGGGTTTTCTGGAAATAGGCTCCCCTACATGCATGGTTGGTCTCCTATATGATTCAGTGGTAGAGCATTGTGTTAACAGCGTAAAAGGTAATGGATCTCCATCCAACACTTTCTTGTCTTTCTTATCAAGTTTTGAATCAAAACGTCTGCCAAATGGGTAAATGTAATGTACAATAAAATATATACCAAATACATAAAAGATGAATGCCTTAGTTTTTTGTCTTGTTTTCCAGTATAAATATGCATGAATTCTCAAGTTGAGATACATTTACTTGGTAAGCAAAGTGGCTTAAAATATTAAGTCTTGTTTACGGAAATAAATTATACTTAAAACAAGTAAAAATATTTACCAATGGGGTAAGAAAAATAAAACTTAAATTGAGTTTAATGAATTAAGTTGAATCTGGAATTAAATGTATTTTTCTTTCCCCATTGGCACCTGTTACCTCATTGGTTTATTTCAGTAAACAAGACTTAAAATCTCATGCCACTTGAATTAAATTTTAAGAATTCTTAGATATTTATACTGGAAAACAAAACAAAAATACTAAGAAGACATTAAGTGTTTTGCAGTGTACATAGCTATAACGTATTAAACTTACTCATTTTAATCAATTGGTACTTGTGTTTGCCTCAAAGTGACTGGACTAGTCACTTAATTTTTTTTTACACACAAAATATAGTTTGTAAGCATCTTTATTCATCATTCTCCTTGTCACATTTAAAGGAAAGCTTTATACTTATGTGTTTAGTGTACAACGTGCAAAATTACCACTTAGAATATTCATCTAGTAGACAAGTGTTATGTGTTTAAAGTCTGAAAAGAGCTATTTTTGCTTCTACAATAAATTGGCTGTGGCGTTCGTTGGTCAAATACTCATGAATAATGACCGTTGTCCATAGCAACATGATTAAAGAACTGCTCATCTGGTCTTTAATCTAGAAGATTAATTAATTATTTGAACTGAAATGAAATGGATATTTCACTTCCATTTATTTATTTAATAGCTCCTTATGGAAAGATGCTTCTTTATATGTTTTGATTAATTTGTTTAAAATAAAAAATCTGAATTGAGCATTTGGGGCCAAACTATCAGCAAATTCACTTACAATTTAACCGGAAATGTTTATATTGACCCAACAATGGGTGTAAACAATCCAGCATTTTTGGGTTGAAACAACCTGTTAAATTAAATCCAGCAGGCTGGGTTTGTCCCTTTTTGACACAGCCCTGGTTTAAAATAACCCAGCATTTCAACAGGGTAAATATTGCATATGATAAACCCTTTTTAAACATACTGATATTACCAAATTAAATGAAAATGTGTGAAAATATTTTGATGGCTGAAAGGTTTGTAATTTTTGGACGCTTAATAATATTGAAAATGAATGTTGTCTCAACATGGCTTTCAAGTCTTCATAATTTGATACTTGGATCAACATATGCCTGTATTTTGGATTCAAAGAATAATTGGAGCCCACTTGATAGAAGCCGAAGGGTAGTGAGTAGCAGGAAAATCCAGCTGCTAGGATGCACTCGATGCAGGATAAGCCATAACCAAAGAAAATTTTTTAAAAGTCGGTAAAACTTTACAATAAGGTTGCATTTGTTAAGTCTTTATAAGATGGGATAGTCAAGTGGTAAAGTTTTTGTTTAACTCAAAAGGGGCTTTATGGTATCTTGGATTTTCCTTGTGTAGCCTATAAGAATAAATGACTTTGACATTTTGTTTAATGGGAGAAAGTAAGAGTTTGCAAGACCTTAATATAATTTGATGGGTAATTTAATCTACAGTAATGAAAATTTAAATTTGGGCCAAATGGCATACACAATATCTCATGAATATACTATGAGGTATACTATGGTTCTGCATGGTAGCTGGATATCAGCAGTCACTTATAAAAGATTTTGATGATGTATATCAGTTCCCCTTCTGTCACTCACTCGACATTGTGTCAATGAAGTGATGAGTCGATGAGTGCATCTCGTATATTGCTTGAAGATTCCTCTTACCTTGCATTGTGGCTGTTGGTGTTGACAATGCGATCAGCGATCTCTTCTTCCAGGTTCCAGTGCACGGATAAGTGCTTGTAGATTCCTCTTGGCATTTCAGCAGCATTTAAAAGAGCAAATTTCCTGCATTTACGATGCCTCTACTATATGCTCTACTGGGTGCGGTTCACTCTAAAAATGGTTGGGTTAAAAACAACCCAATTGGCAACCCAGCGCTGGGTAAATATTGGACAGAACACATGCTGGGTTAAAGTAACCCAGCACGTTGGGTAACACATTTTAACCCAGCAGGTTGGGTTGTTGAGAAAACCCAACATGTAGTCATTTAAACCATTTATGGGATTAATATTCTGGGTTTTGGGTTATTTTTGCTGGGTTATTTTTATCATGTGCTTTATTGTAAATCAAGACCATTGTTAACAGCAAATAAATGTTTATTTGACTGCAAAATAACTACAAACTCTTACATTTTTACAGTTGTAAGTTGCAAAATCATTTAAAGGACTGTTTACTGACCCAAGAATAAATATATTTATAAAATATCATAAATTATGCACATTGAAGTAACAACACTCTAAAAAAATTTGCTGTAATTTTGCAGCTGGTTGCCAGTAACTTACTGTAAAAGATAAAGTAAAAAAATGTTTCATGTTCATTTAACTTTTAACAAAATGTTGCCAGTAAATAACATAAATGTAAAATCTACAGTAAGTTACTGGCAGCTAGTTGCCAGTAATACCCAGTAATACTGTAATTTCTACAGATATTTTTTACAGTGAATGTAACAGGTTGAGTCAATTCGTTTGAATTTAAGACAGAATTTGTAATTTTACAGTATATAAATGAAATACTGAAATGTACATAAACAAAACTACAGCAGTGTAAGAAAAGAAACAATGTAATTGTTAAATTAAAAGTAAAATCATTCATAGATGTGTAAAGTTTTTTTACAGAACAAATATTTTAAGTTTCACAGAATGGAATGTATTTGACTAAAAATACTTCATTATTAAAGTTACATCGAACAGGAGAGGATTCATCCATTTGGAAATTGACAGACTACAGGAGTTTCCATAGAAGCACATTGCCTGGGGTATTTATTTTCAAGCACTTAAAATGCCTTTAAACCATAGACTGTAAAAAATATGCAAGTAGTGTCTGTGACGTCACCCATTGGTTTGTGAAGGGCATTTTTGAAGCTTAAAGTAGGCGGTGCGTGCCATCGCCATCTTGGCCGAATTGCAGTTTAAGTCACTTCCGTATTCAGAGAGACTGATTGAGAAAAAAGATTGAGAGATCTGCTGCATGTTTCCCATGGCCAGGGCGAAAGGAAAGGGTTTCGAGGATTCTGTCCAGAGAAGAAATTCCACCACATTTGTTGCAATCTACAAAAGAGGAAAACACTTTTAGTGGTCTAAACTGAATGATCAGATTGAAGTATTCAGAAAACCATGTGGGCCAAGTGAATTATACATTTTATAAAAATTATAAGGCTTTCTTTTGCATCCCTGGCCGCATTACCACCACGTGTGAGATTTTTTTTCCAAAAATGCAATGGCCTTTTGTCAGTTTGCATAAGACTTTGGTGTTACACTCCTTTAACTGTTGTGCCAACAACAAAGGCTGCAAACCACACAGACTGACAAATAGGATGATCTGACTATAAAGAATAAAGTACTGTAGAACTAAAATGCAGCAGATAATTAAGACATTCCCAATACATTTTAAATAGGAATTATTAAATGTTATACTTACTGGATGAAGTTGTATGAAGGTCTTGCTAGCCTCATCAATGGATGGACGTTAAAACTCTGCACACTCTAAAAAAAGAATTGGAAAACAACATCACATCTGATCTCTGCTAAAAACATAACATCTCTGATACAGAATCAGCCACAGATCAGAGGGTTGGTCAATATACATTTGAAATCACATGAGACAACCCAAAAATATTATGAAATGAATATAAAATAGTAACTAAATACGACTCAATAACACATCTAATTTCATATAACACATATACATGTTTGTTAACCGATAGTCACTTCCACGCAGCCTCCGATTTGGTGACAAATACGTTTATATTTTCAAGTTCATGTCCAAACACTTAAATTATTGTTTCATTTTAAAAAAAAGGAACAAGTAATATACATACAAGACAGCGGTTCTTGGAAACGCTGTTTCGTTTTCATTTATCGACGCGTTACCTGCCGTACCGACTGTGAAGTGAATGTGCTGCATGTCCCTGCCTCAGTGACAGAGTAGACGGCGGCTCCGTGATCCTCAGCCGCCGGTTAACATGTGCTCGCGCCTCGCGGTCTGTCTTTACATATCGAATGACAAGAAAGCAACTCTTTGTCGCTAAATTTAATTTAACAGAGTCGCTATCGCTTGTTAAGCTGGGAAAGGGAAAACTGTGCGCGTGTGTGACACAAGAAGCCGAAGTGGGGTTGCAGAGGTCGACTCTGTACCGGTTTTGACTCGCTTTGTTAAAGGCTTACAGAAATTGTCATGAGTTAACGTAATCAACCGTGTGATGGGGATTTTGTAACACCGATTTTATTAATTTTATTAATATGCCATATCAAACATCTTAGAACGATTATTCGAGTCAATTTGTGTAAATGGCGATCTGAGGTAACAGTCGTCATTCCTCCAAATTACACCCGTCGTCTTAGTCTGTATAAATTAACACGTTGCTGTCTCGCAAAATGTTATAATCTGTTTATATTCATGAAATGTTCACAAAAACATATAAACTTACCTTGAAACAACTGCTTCCAGTGACTCTCACGACGACCGTTGCTGAGCACATTCAAACATCAAGGGCGCGAAGCACATGAGCCTCTTCAAACAACCCAACATAATAACCCAGCAGTTTTAACCCAACACCTAGAAAACTGAAACTACCCAAAAAGTGTTTAAAATGTAAAAAAATAACCCAGCAAAACAACCCAACAGACTCAACCCAGCATTTTGGGTTAAAAATAACCCAGCCATTTTTAGAGTGTTGGTACCTCTCTCCTGGTTACAGGCATGATCACTGCTGTGACAAAGTGAACACCAGCGGTTCACCTTTGACGTGGGTAAGTCCCAAAAATAAAGAAAAAAAAACCCCAAAACAAAAATGATGGGTCAGACCGCAACTGTACTCTTGTACAAAGTTTATTAACAGTGAATCAGGAGAAAAACCAAGGTGATATATTTATATTTACAAGTGCAAAAATCAAAAACCCAAAATACCAAAGTAAGTAAAACAAAACAATGACGAAAAATATACACAAGTAAATATTCACAATATATCAAATAGCAACTTTCTTTTCCACAACCACTCACTCCGGTCGACTTGGTAAACAAGTCCTGATTGTGAGTCTGGCCTTCCTTTTTATAGAGCCAGACTCCTCCCCTTCAATGGGAGTTCCCATAACCAGGTAAGTATCCAGGTAAGTATTTTAAATGGCCATTAAACTAAAATACAATGAGTTTAAACACATAAACATGACATTATATACACACAACAAAACATCTGTTTGACACATATTTAAAACATAAACACATACCCCCTTTAACAATGACATACAAAAACAACACCCTCCTATATACAAACATAATGGACTCTGCCAACCTTCGCGAATACTGCGCCGGCGCGGCACACTCTGTGACGTCATAAGCGTGCGCCGCTCAATCGCTCAGGTTTGCCGGTGCAGCATCCCATTCCGGAAGGCTGGCTAAACAAACAAACCAAACAAACAAAACTAAGTGTGTGCGTGTGTATAAATAACAGGATTAACTGGGGAAATGTTGATGACTGAAATGTCCATGTGAATCGGCTTTGTGTGCACCCGCCGCCGAATCGTAGTATAATTAAGGTAAGTGTATGCGGTGTATGTGCGTGTATGTATGTGTGTGTGCACCAGTGTTGCCTGCACAGCATGGTTGGCGATCCATCACATTACCTCCCCCCCTCCAAGCCGCGTACTGGCCGGGAAACGAGACAGGTAGTCGGCGACCACATTCTGCTTTCCTGGTCGATGCCGTACCTTGAAGTTGTAGGGTTGGAGATTGAGATACCACCTTGTCACCCTGGAATTTCTGTCCTTCATTGTATGCAGCCAGGTCAGGGCTCGATGGTCTGTTTCCAGGTCAAACTCCCACCCTAGGAGGTAATAGCGGAGGCTATCCAGTCTCCACTTGATGGCTAGGCACTCCTTTTCCACCGCTGAGTATCTGGTCTCTCGAGGCAACAACTTCCGGCTTAGGTAGAGCACTGGTAACTCTTGCCTCGCTTCGCCCTGGGCCAGGACTGCTCCTACTCCTGTTGCTGAGGCATCAACCTGGACAAGGAACCGCTTGGTGAAATCAGGACTCTGGAGTACTGGGTTGGCACACATCTAGTCTTTCAGGGTCCTGAATGCCACTTCCGTATCTTTGGTCCAGGGTATTGGGTTCTTGATGTTTTTCCCTAGCAGGTTTGTTAGTGGCACAGCGATGGCAGTAAATTCAGGGATGAATCTTCTGTACCAGCCACCAAGACCCAAGAAAGACCTCAACTCTTTCTTTGTGGTTGGTCTGAGGCTCCGTCGAATCGCTTCCACTTTATCCACTTGAGGACGCAGCTGTCCACTTCCCAGTTGGTAACCCAGGTAACAAGTTTCTTCCTTCGCCCAGTTACACTTGTCAACGTTTAATGTCAAACCTGCTTCTTGGATCTTCTTTAAAGTTCTTTCCATATGTTTTAGATGCTCACCCCATGAATGGCTGTAGATGACCACATCGTCTAGGTATGCCACAGACCACTCTTCACATCCTTCAAGCACCTTGTCCATTAATCTCTGGAAGGTCGCCGGCACCCCATGCAGGCCAAATGGCAGGACTGTGAACTGGAATAGTCCTAGAGGTGTGCGGAACGCGGTGTAGGGCCTTGAAGCTGGATCTAAGGGTACCTGCCAGTACCCCTTACACAGGTCCAATGTGGTGATGTACTGTGCCTTACCTATTCTTTCCAGAAGGTCATCCACTCTAGGCATTGGGTAGGCATCAAATTTAGATTGGCTGTTCAATCTCCTGAAATCAATGCAGATCCGTAACGACCCATCCTTCTTTGGTACGATCACTACCGGACTGCTCCACTCACTTGACGAAGGCTCTCTCATAACTGTGACCTCCTCCTTTAGTGGTTCGACTAGCCTCTCTGGTACTCTGTAAGGCCGCTGTCTTGAAGGTGTCGGATCAGATAAGTGGATGGTGTGATGTGCCAGCTCCGTCCGCCCAGGCCTCTGACGGAACATCTCAGGGAACTGGTTCAGTAGCTGTTGCAGGTCTCGTCGCTTGAGGTCCTCTAGGTGACTCAGATCCACCACAGACGCTCTCTGCTCCACTCTGGACTCTGCAGCATCATCCTCCACACTCTCCATCTTCCGCACCAGCAGTGACTTTTCAGATGTCGTTCCAGTTGGCTCCTTCCACTCTTTCAGTAGGTTCACGTGGTAAGTTTGCTTGGTCTTGCCTTTATCAGGGTGATAGACTTCGTAGGTTACTGGCCCCATCTTCCGGATCACATTGTATGGACCCTGCCACTTGGCCAGCAATTTATTTGATGATGTAGGTAACAAGAGTAGTAACTTTTGTCCTGGATTGAACGGTTCCTTGCATTCCGGTCATACCAACTCTTTTGCGCCCTTTGTGCCTCTTGCAGGTTCTCCCTTTCTTCTTCTCTATACCGCTCCAGCCGATATCGCATCTCTAGCACTTACTGGATGATACCTCTCTCTCCAGGTTTAGATGCAGAACCCTCCCAACTCGTCCTCAATAAGTCTAGGGGTCCTTGCACTTGCCAGCCGTACAAGAGTTCAAATGGTGAGAAGCCAGTTGAGGCTTGGGGTACTTCTCTGTAGGCAAATAGCACAACTGGTAGCCACTTGTCCCAATCTCTGCCAGTGTCTGCCACAAACTTCCTCAGCATGCATTTCAAAATCTGGTTGAATTTCTCCACCAGGCCATCTGTTTGGGGATGATAAGGAGTTGTTCTTATGGCGGTGATGCCCAATTGTCGATTCAGCTGTCCCATCAGCTTCGAGGTGAAATTTGTGCCTTGGTCCGTCAGGATCTCATCGGGTATTCCAACCCTAGAGAATAACTGGATGAGAGCATGAATTACCTTGGCTGTTGTGATCGATCGTAGTGGGAAAGCTTCTGGGTATCGCGTTGCATAATCGCTGACCACCAAGATGTACTGATACCCTGTACTGCTCTTTTCCAATGGTCCGACAATGTCCATTGCAATGCGTCTGAAAGGAACAGAGATAACAGGGAGAGGTTGCAGGGGAGCTCTACCCCGCTGAGATACAACACTGGTCTTTTGGCAGATGGAACATGTGTTGCAATATGTCTGTACATCAGTAAATAGTGTTGGCCAGTGAAAACGTGATGATATGTGTGCATATGTTTTCTGTCGGCCAAGGTGACCAGCCCAGGGCACTGAATGTGCCAAATGCAAAATCATAGGATGACAACATGTAGGAACAATCAAACGTGTTACATCCTTCACTTGCAAATACAACACATTATTCAACACAACGTATGATTCATCACACACATTTGGATTTCCCAACTGTTCAGCTTTATCAAATAATGGTTTTAAAAAAAACATCATCCCTTTGCAACTCAGATATGTTTTCTGGGACCCTCCAGCCATGAACATTGAGACCCTCCACTGAGGACTCAACAACTGGGGTACCCAAGTACTTTGCAAGCCAAAGTTGTCGGCGTGTTTTCCTGGGGCCCTTGGTTGCACCCTGCAGCAGACTATCGTCAAAGTCTGGCAGTGGTTGCAGACCAGCCTTAGTTTGGGCTCGGGTTAACACAGCACATGACAGATTAGCATTGACATTGGAAGACATGGTTAAAACATTCTTAAATGCTAGGAGATCATATAACACAGGTACATCTACTCCCAGAATTACATCAGCAGGTAAATCGTCCAATATTGCCACTTTTAACAGAAAATTTTGGTCACAAATACCCACAGTGACTTCTGCTTGGGGATACTGCTTAATAGTGATGCGCGGGTCGTCTCGTAACCAGCGGGTCGGGTTGGGGCGGGCAAAGAAATTGTAACTTTAATGCGGGGCGGGTTGGGGCGGGTCATTAAAAACAAAATTAAAAAACTGATATGTTGCGTCTAATTCCCTGTAGCATATATATTAAATATTTGGGAATATATTTTTACATTTTATTACGTTCTTTGATAAGGTTAAATTACGTAGGCCTATGTGGCAACGTAACTTGCGCAACGTAACTTGATATCCCCAAACCTTTGGCGTCATGTCACGGAAGCGCCAAGTAGCTCCCGCTGCCAGCCACAACAACACAACAAACGGAGAATTAAAAGATGAAAGACGATCTGCAGGAGAAATTAAGGTAGGGAATTTGTAAATAGATAATACAAATGCTGCTTTTTTGTGTGGTGATCTACTTTTAAAATGTTAAAGCCGACAAGTTCTACATGCTAAAAACACTTTAAATGCGTGGACTATACTGCATATATCTCTACATTGGATTTAGGGATGGCACCATTACTCTATTTTCTTGAGGAGTTAAAAAGATCCTGGAGCACATGTTGAGTACTGTTTAAAATAGCGGAGATTTAGTGAAACAAACTAGAAAGAAAATTACAATAGTATCAGAAGCATATATCAGCACAACGCTGCCTCTCTCTCTCCCTCGTTTGCTCGCTCTCGCGTGCTTCAGCTCGTGCATGAAAGCAAGAATGCGATGCGATTCCATGCTTGTAAATTTCGGAAGTTTCTATGGCTCATTTGTGTATGTTGTTGCCAGTTTACAGGGCGATCGGCGATGTAATCTAATGGCTGTTTCCAAGCACTCTTAGGCTGAAATAAAGCCTTTTTTTATTTACATTACAAATGCCTATGTCTATTTTAATGGTCGCGGGCGCGGGGTGGTGCGGGTTGTAAAAATAGATACAGTGTTGCGGGGCGGGTTGGGGCGGGCCAAATATTTCATAAAAGCGGGACCCGCAGGTTGGAAAAAACGCTGACCCGCGCATCACTACTGCTTAACATCCCCATGTACACATTTTACAGCAGATGTATGCATATAATCAACATTGTTAACATGACATGACTTGACCAATGAAAGTGAACTCCTAGTGTCCACTAAGGCTCGTAAGCAATGTCCATTGATGGTCACATCACACATAATGTTCAGTTCATGTATAGTGTCTTTAACATTGTCCCCTTCTCGTGGAACATAACAGAATCCAGTTAATTTTGCTTTACGGACGGGACAATCAGCAGCTTTGTGCCCCGACTGTTGGCAGTAATTGCAAATTAGTCTCTTACTTGGCTGTACGCAGGTATTTGATTCGCTACCATTCTTCTGAACCACAGCATCGGACATCTTGAATGGTGTAATGATGACTACAGTACCTTTTGGGGGTTGAGTGTGAGGGCTATCACGATGAACATTCAGATATCGTTGCGCTAGCTTCGCTGCCTCCATTCCTGATCTTGGCTCATGCTCCTTCACCCACATTCGTGTTTCGAAAGGTAGCACCCTCAACAGCTGTTCGAGAATGATGGCCTAGCCGATCTCCTCCTTCGAATGCCTCTCTGGCCGGACCCAACGTGTATACAGGCCCTTCAGCCGGTTGTACGGCTCCATCGGTGACTCACCAGCAGGCACTGTTGTCGCCCGGAAACGCTGACGATAGGTCTCTGCCGAGATGCTGAACTTTGGCCATTGTTCTTGCGGGGAGCCATTCCTTTAACTTGGGGTAGACCTCCGCCTCATCCTCATCCATCGCCAGGTATGCCTCCAACGCTTGTCCTGTCAGCAGTGGGACCAGATGGTAGCTCCACTCCTCCTGTGGCCATCTCCAGGTTTTCGGCAGACGCTCGAACCGACGGAGGTAGCTCTCAATATCATCTCCTTGTTGGTAGGGGGGTAGCTTCGGATCTGCCTGTTGCATTGGCTGAAAGAGAGCAGGGTTTTGCGGAGGGTCTTGGTCATACTCTGAAATGTATCAACCCATACCTTTCTGACCTGCTGGGGTTGGTAGCCCCATCCGAACGCTGGCATCCACTGGAAACTCAGCATGGGACGTCGACTGCAGAACGACCTCCCGTAGGCTTCGGAGCTTCAGCATCTGTCGCTCCTTCCTCTGCTCCTGCGCATCCAGAACTTGCGCATTAGGGCAACCATCCCTTCTTCAGCCACTAGACCTGGTGTAGCGGCCTTGCCTAGTGGAGAGCTGCTCTTTGGTAATGCACCCGAATGCCCGGTAGCCAGCCCCTCGCCGGCCAGCTCAGTAGCATCCCAGGTTACATCCTCTCTCACTGCCTTCACTTCAGGCCGGGCTTGGCCTTTCTTCTTGCGGGGAGCCATCCCACTTCTGACACCAAATGTGACAAAGTGAACACCAGCGGTTCACCTTTGATGTGGGTAAGTCCCAAAAATAAAGAAAAAAAACAAAAAACAAAAATGATGGCTCAGACCGCAACTGTACTCTTGTGCAAAGTGAAGTTTATTAACAGTGAATCAGGAGAAAAACCAAGGTGATATATTTATATTTACAAGTGCAAAAATCAAACCCCAAAATACCAAAGTAAATAAAACAAAACAATGATGAAAAATATACACAATTAAATATTCACAATATATCAAATAGCAACTTCCTTCTCCACAACCACTCACTCTGGTCGACTTGGTAAACAAGTCCTGATTGTGAGTCTGGCCTCCCTTTTTATAGAGCCAGACTCCTCCCCTTCAATGGGGGTTCCCATAACCAGGTAAGTATCCAGGTAAGTATTTTAAATGGCCATTAAACTAAAATACAATGAGTTTAAACACATAAACATGACATTATATACACACAGCAAAACATCTGTTTGACACATATTTAAAACATAATTTAACACATACCCCCTTTAACAATGACATACAAAAACAACACCCTCCTATATGCAAACATAATGGACTCTGCCAACCTTCGCGAATACTGCGCCGGCGCAGCACACTCTGTGACGTCATAAGCGTGCGCCACTCAATCGCTCAGGTTTGCCGGCGCAGCATCCCATCCCGGAAGGCTGGCTAAACAAACAAACAAAACAAAGTGTGTGTGTGTATGAAATAACAGGATTAACTGGGGAAATGTTGATGACTTAAATGTCCATGTGAATCGGCTTCGTGTGCACCCGCCGCCGAATCGGAGTATAATTAAGGTAAGTGTATGCGGTGTATGTGCGTGTATGTATGTGTGTGTGCGCCAGTGTTGCCTGCTCAGCGTGGTTGGCGATCCATCACAACTGCTTTCATAGCTTGGGTTGTTCTATTGGTGAGGCAGCATTCACTGAAGGATCATGTTCTTGTAGTGAGGATATGTCCACCGCAACATTGCGATTATGTGTCTCCTTCTATAAGAAGAGCAAGATTTTCTGAACTGCCTCCTCGACGGCTCCCCCTGCTGCTTCGGCGCATAGGGATGTTGTAGTAGGTGCTGAAGGGGATTGGGATCCACAGTGAGTGCTTCTCTGTCGGATGATTTCCCACAGGATGCTCACTGCTCAGCATGCTCGTTGCAGCCCGCTGAGTTTCCAGAGGAAATGAAGGAGCTGTCTTATAGCAGCATCTCTGTTACTTTTGAGACTCACGATGAGCATCAGAGGGTGGGCTTTCGCCTTCGGAGGCTGACGTCTCGACAGCCTCTCCCCGGCTGGTGGGTCGGTACTGTCTGAGAAGGACACCGAGCCAGAAAGTTTGAGGGTCGACGAGGTTCACCTCCCTTCAGCTTCCTGTGGAAAAGAGCAGAATCTCCACTCGAAGACGTGAAAGCTTTCGTCATATTTGATATTGAAGTCTTACACTGCTCCGGGGCAGGCTCCCTACACCCTGCATGCCATGGCCATCCTGCAGGTACATCAGGCCAAGGTATTAAAACATTTGTACAAGGGTGGTTACAATCCAGAGCAGATGCAGGAACTGCATACGGTGACAGACTTAAAGTCACTGCGCGCACTCTGGTCGTGTTATGTCCACGATGGTGATCCAGGAACACCTCACCTATGGCTTAACCTTGCTGGGATGAAGGATGCTGAGAAAGTACCTTTTTCGATGCCCCGTCTCTCAAGGTGGCCTCTTTGGTGGCACAGTTGAGAACTTTGCGCAGTCCTTGCACATCCACTCCTAATATGATACGGTTTGGTGAGGCTTAGGTAGACCTTGTTTTCCCATGAATTTCCTGGGCCTGGTTTATACCTCTGCCCCCAAGCCGAGGTAGCTTCAGTATGTAGCTCCGGCCTTGTGTTAAGTTACATTTTCTATAATTTTTTTACATTCCCTTCCGATGGTAGGTTGTGTTCTCCGCATGTGATACTTCCCAGTGTCAGGCTGGGGCCTTATGCCATGGTTCTGTGGAAGCCTTTTCTCCATCCCTTTGGTACGGTTTACTTCCCCTATACACTGGATGGTTATAAACCTATGCAAAGTTCCCTGGCACGCATGCTTGTTGCTTCTCTAACAAAGTCTATGGAGATGGATGGATTGTTTCCCCCCCGTTAGGCGTGGTTTTCAGGTTATGACACGTTGCGCTCTGTCTCTATGGAGGGATTGAGAAGTTGTGTGCCTCCTGCCACAACGCTGACCAGCTGATCTTAGATCGGCTCCTCCGCACTAATTTTGAATGAATGACATACTGGCCACCTTTTTACCCAGATTTTTGGGCGGAGTCCCGGTATGCAAATTCCATTTGCATTTCATTAGCCAATTTTCATTGGCCCTTTTCAGAGAGAATCAAAGCCATTGGTCTTCCAAGGCCGAACCCCTAGTGCAGGGGTGTCCAATACGTCGATCGCGATCGACCAGTCGATCGCAAAGGCAATGCCGGTAGATCGCACATAAGTTAACTGTATATGATGCTCCATGAGCGTCGGAAAACAGAGGGCGAAATAGGCATTATGAGAGAGGCCAATCACACCAAAAGCGTTTATGGCAGTTGCAAGCGCCTTTTTTGAATGATATTTTATGGACAGGGAGCGTTTGCACGCTGTTTAAGCTATGTTTATGCACGGTAAGCGCCTTGCGGTTTTTGCCGCCGGCCGCAGCACGTGCCTTTGAAGGAACACTGAGAGCGGAGAAGCGCCCGACGTCATTCGCGTCTTTCCATTGTCGAATCGAATGAGGGGAGAGGCGGGCCTTACGTTGTGGTGAGGGAAGTTTACAGTTGCTTTGAAGAACCGGACTCCACTCGCTCACTCTCTCCTGTGTGTTTGTGCACCTCTCATCCTCAAACAAGGTCAGAGCAAAGGCCCTCTTTTTAAAGTTCCTGCTAATATGACAGTTAACAGCAAAAGAGCGCTCACGCTTCAATATTTGATTGACAAGACAGCTGACTCGGTGGTTGCATAGCAATAGAAAGCCGCGTCGCACTGCTCTTTTTTTTTAAAGAGAGGCTTCTGATACTGTTGTCTTTTTCTAGTTTGTTTCACTAAACTGCATCTCCGCTATTTTAAGCAGTACTTGACATGTACTCAAGGAATTTTTAACTCCTCAGTAAGAAACATGGAGTAGCCTAAATGGGGACAGCCTTAAATTCAATGTAGAGATATGCAGTATAGTCCTAATACGCTTTTAAATTGTCATAAAAAAATGTAACTGTGTTTTTTAGCAGGTAGATCTTGTCGGCTTTATCATTTTAAAAGTAGATCACCACACAAAAAAGTCTGGACACCCCTGCCCTAGTGTCACTTCATCGACACAACATCCCGTTCCCTCCATCAGGGAACAGTGGTAACAAACGTAACCAAGACATTTTCCCACATATAATAGCAGAATCTTCTGATATTTATTAGTGATGTAGTACTCGAGTCCGGTCTCAAGACCGATTTCTGCTTTCCCGGACTCGTCACGGACTTGTTCTTTCAAAGACTTGGTCTTGACTCGGTCTTGGACCACAGTGGGAGGAGAAGGACTCGTAATTTCAGACCGAGTCCTCAAGACCAACGCATTTTTTATGTTCATATAAAAAACACACAACACATAACAATAATAATAAAATGCAATGTTGACAGGCATTATTTGAAAATGACATCCCATGGTGCAATGCAAAGATACTGCCATCAGAGCCGTTTATTTATCTCTAGAAAAATAGGCAGAAGATGAAGCATGTGGTAGGGATTTTTTTAATGATAGTAAAAGCATAGTCCATATTAAGACGTTAAGACTGCTTCTCTAAACAATTCCCAATCTAGCTTAGTCTGTAGGCCTTAATGTTGATTATTATCTGGGTAGATATTAAATCATGAATATGAAAACTGACAAGTTTTCATGGTCTTTGTCTCGACTCAGTCTCGACTCCTAAAGGACTCGGTCTTGACTCAGACTTGCTTACTCAAAGACTCGGTCTTGACTCGGACTCGACTCTATTTGAAAACCAACTGACTTGGTCTCGTACCTTCAAAGACTCGGTCTTGACTCGGACTGGGCATAGGCGGTCTCGTCCCCATCACTTAACCTTATCTAACTCAAAATATAAATTATTACTGTAGGCTCACTATAGTTAATCTGGGTAGAGCAAGAATTCTGATGTGTGCACTCTTTCAGTAAAAGACATTTGCTGGAAGAAATCGATTCACCACTATATATCCAATATGTATAATATTGATGCATAACTTTCTGTCGCAATATTTATTTCATATTCTTTTCTTTTTCCTTTTAAACTCTACCTAACATACCAGTTAATCCAAAGCTCATCTTCCAAATGCACAAATATAAATGCAGTTCAAATGATATAATAGTGGTGCTAAGAATGAGTTTTATGAGAGCTTGCATGCTTGAAACAGCACACGTTATGTGAGAGTCCACCATAAAATAAATGTTACTTTTGGAGCTTCGGTGCGCCGACCTTGTTTTAGATTTTTCCAAAAATGAGTCTTCACATGGCAGGCAAATTTGATCAGTTTCATCCAAAAATAACAGTGATTTAAATCTGTTGTGTACACACAGACACAAAGCTATTTGAAACTGAATGAGTAATTTTTGATTAAGCTCTAGATTAAATAGGAACTTATTAAGTTTAGTTCACCTCGGATAAACAAACTGCATGTTGGCAAGGGACATTTTCATGTGGTTAATACAAGCTGGACAACTGACAGATTGAATACAGCTCACTGAATATTTAGAAGATATGGCAGCTCATTTCAGCGTAATGAGCTGTAATGTTATCCTCATTTATCTTTTGAGTTCATACATATTGAAGATCAGTTGTGATACTGATGCTCAGTATTTATGAAGCAGCATAGTTATTTCCTTCAGCCCTTAGGGAGTTTTGTTATTTGAATGGATATGTGCAAGGTTTCAAATAACAATATTGGAGTGCCTTATGTTTGTAATTATGATTAATGATGATGTTCTTGCATAGTTGTAGTTGTTTTTCCTCAGTTTAAGAGGTGTTTTGACGGAGGTCTCTTTTTCTAACTGTGGAGTAGTTTATAAAACAGTCCAATGATCTCCCTGTTGTACGGTGTTGCCAGATTAGTCAGCTATCTGACCAGCCCAGCTGGACTGGTTTTACTTTGAATTATGCCGGGCAAACTGTGTGCATCATTAGATGTGTTCACCAAAAATGTTGTTGTTCAGAAGCCAATGATAAATTGTATGTTTTACATAAGCACAGTTTGCTAGTAAATTTGTTGTGTGTATGGCAAACAAGTTAATGTTAATTCCAAAGTGTTGTTCTTAAGCTTTGGTAGTCATGGCCATACTTTCAACATTTGGCTTTTTGATATCCCAGTCCCTCCACAAAGAAATAATGAATAATAGAAAGAAGCTAATTGTATCATTTAGATCTTTAATATTTAATATAGTGTTGTATTTTCAAAGGCTATGCAAATTTTATGCTAATTATTGACAGTTTTGTGTATTGTTTTAGACATTTTGAGAAAGGGTCGGGCGGAAAGAAAACTATTCTGGCAATCATGTTATGGAAGCTGTCTTATATCTGCCATTCTCTGTGTTGTGTGGGTTATTTGTCCATCTGCCATGCTGATTCATGTTTTGGTACGATGAGTCTTACAATGAGAATCCCATGTAGTTGCTCATTATACATGAACATAACCAGATTGACAACCAGACATATGACATGACACAAGCAGGATTTAGAGACTGGGTTGTCTCAATTCATTTCATCAGATGTTAAAAGGGGGAAATGTTTTTTAATTACTAAAATTCAAAGTTGTAAAGGTTTAGAAGAAAGTACACATTTACATTATGAGATTTACTTATCATAGGAAGATGCTAATTGGTTGATTTATATTGTCATTTTATGGATTACGAATAAACATACATTTACTAAGTACATGCATTTTTCGCACGTATTTTACGAGGTGGAATGACTTTGTACGATCAAATTTGTTTTGTTTATGTGCGATCTGCTTTCTCCCCTTTTATATTCCTCTCTGGGGGAAAGACCTGAAGTTTAAATATTTGAAATGTGCCTGTCATCTTAATTGCTCAAATATTAAAGGGACAATAAGTAAGATTTACCCCCATCTAGTGGTGAAATTGTTTTTGCATCCAAACGAATAGTGCTCTCTAGCGCCTCGCTTTTCCAAGTGCGTATTGCAACTACGGTAGCCGTTATGTAATCAATGATCTCCTTGTCCGTTTCAGCTGGTTCACGTGTTCTGAATGAAAATGCGTTGTGGAAACGCATTGGTAGGCTAGTGCTTTTTGTCCCTCTCTGCTATTATAGTTTATCAATGTCATGGAGTGACTTTAAGCCGGCGGAACCAAAATGGCGGAAATAGTTCCGCCCGGACCAACTTCACTGTAACACCTAGCCAGTTCCGGCCAACTCCGGGCAAACAAATCAAGCGCTATTGTGATCAGGTGTGCCTAGCGAGTGTGGCGATCGGGGATTGGCCATTGAAGGGAAAAGGAAGGCCCATAAATAGGGCATCAAGATAACCGAAAAGGGGAGAGTTTTTATTCCGGCAGGCGCTGCGAGTAGGGCGGAGGTTTCCGGTGCATGTGGAGATACGTTCCTGTGTGGATTTGCAGGCTTGGGCGAAATTGAGTTGGAGAATTGGGCTGGAACAGCAACGAAGATAAGTGGTTATTCATTCAGTCTGAAGTACTTGTCATTGATTTGACTGTGTATTGTGAAGAGATATTGTCTGTGGAAGGACACTGGAAGTGGATCTAAGAAGAGAGATTAGCGATGGAAGAAAGTGGAGTAATGTGCGGAAACTAGGATTCGGGTGTAGGACACATCGACAATGAAGAGGGAAGTATCAAATAGTTAAAGGAACAGTGTGTTACGTGGAATTCGTCTTGCTGTTGCCGTACTGTGTACAAGTGTCGTGGCCTTATCGCTGTATGTGGTTGTCCCCTGTCCAAGTTATTCGTCTATTCAGGACTCCGAGCCCAGCTCAACGTTATGACCCTGACCCTATATCACTGTAAGTGTGTGGAGTGCGGTGGGTGCTTTCTTTGAAGTGTGTACACTTGGACCATTGTCGTGCTGTGCTGTTAGTCTTGTCAGTGATCTTGTCAGTGATCACTTGTCAGTGTTGTCAGTGATCATTTCATAGGCTGAAGAAAGAGCCCTGTGTTAGAAGAGTGGAGTGGTGGCGTTGGGCTGCTGCATTATATACATGCATGACTGAGACCTGTTAACCTCTTTCCCCGCCTGGTGGTGGTGCTTCGACTATATCAAGTAAGGATTGGCTGTGAACATTGTGTTTAATATCGAAAGAGGGAGAGCTTGTGATTGCCTGCTGTGTGGGAAAAGTGTACTCGCTGTCTTTGTGTAACTATACACTTGTTGAGTGCTTCCAGATGTCAGCCCATGTCCAAATCTCTTGCCCTGAGATTCGAAGCGGTTAGCCTCACTCTGGCAGTATGCTGTATGGCACGACCCTTTACCTCAACCTACCTACCAAACAAAATTTTTGGTATCGTGTACTCACCTGTATACCTTCCTGTACGCCCCAAAGCTAAAAAGCTACTTACCAGTGTACTATTCGATATACCTCCCTGTACGCCCAAGGCCCCGTACCCGTGTACTCACCTGTCTACCTCCCTGTACGGGGTCAGACCAGGTACAAATGGGTAACTTTAATTTTCTTTCACAAGCAGCACACATAAACAACTTTCTGATAAAGTGACCAAAACTGTCTTTCAAGTGATGACCAAAGACAAAACTGACGATGCATTTATATATATATTTTAAGGTTAAATGTATGGCAACATTTGTTTAATTATTCCTCATAACATTTTAAAGCCATGACCTACAGAACATCACACAAAAAAAACATTTTGAAAACTAAACCTAAAAAAACAAAAAACAAAGGTGATCCTGCCTTGGAAACCTCGGCTACAATTCAGTGTTTTTATTTAATTTGGAGATTTAGCGCGTCAAAGCCGTCATGACAAAAAAAAACGACAAATGAGAAATGACAAATAATTTGTGATTGTTTCTGTAAATGATAAAAACTAAGCTTTATATACAATTCATTAAACATTAATTTATAACAAGAAAAACACTGAAATTAATGATTTTATAGACACTACGCGTTATTATTTAGCACATAAATACCTGCTTGCTTGCTTTGACTTCGGCCCTCTCTGTATTCACTTTAGATACAGAAAGACCTGATGATTCTTATATTATTTATTTTAGGAATCTCTTTGCTATCAATTTAAAGTGAACAGTGACCATAATATTAAATCACAAGAAAGACAGACGTGTCAGGCATAAATATAGGTTCAGTGCAGATATTTTCCGTTTCATCACCAAAATTTAAAGAAACGGCTTATGCTTGTTTTGTAGTTTCACTTTTGACAAGATAATCACTCTGCTTTAAATTAAATTTAAAACTTATACCCGTCGAAAAACATCAGTTTTTTTTTAATGTTTAGTTTGATGAACTCCTAAATATGAGACGCAGAACACCTAGCCCGTTCGGCTAAATTGCATGCAGAAGCATGGGTAGCACGCAATAGCGCAACATCGATACAACGAAAAGCAATCCAAAATGTACAGACTTAAATTAGATCAGAATTAACGTTTGTAATAAATACTTTTTTTTACTAAAATAAGGTCAGAAGTAACAAAGTGCAGAACAAATATGTGCAAAATGCATGAAGAGCACGGAAACAAAACACAAGCCAAATAGATAAATCAGATAACCCAGAGGGATTTATAAAGAAAATAAAATAAAGAAATTATTAAAAGAACAAAAGTATAACCAGAATTGCCAGCTTTGTCTTTTAAATGTAGAAACAAAGAGGCAATGGTTTATTAACATAGGAACCTCTTATGGACGTGTAGCCCGGTCACAGGGGTTGTTGGATAACTGATTTTAAAAATATTTATTAAAAGCTGCTACTTTACATATTATCTGCAGCATTATAATAATATGCTGTATATTAAAATTTTGGTTGAAAGCTTTTATAATCAGATAATGTGTGCACCCATATAGGGACAAAATTGAATGATCCTCATTTCATAACACATCTGCGGCGATTCGACTGGGAGATTGGTAGTCGAATCAGGCTTCTCCTATTGATGCATCGAATCTTCGACCATTCGGGGTCACCCCTAGTGTACTCACCTTTATACCTTCCTTGCACGCCCAAAGCTCAAAGCTACATACAAGTGCGCTCATTTGGATACCTCCCGGTACGCCCGAGGCTACTTACCAATGCACTCATCTGGACACCTGCCTGTGTGCCTAAAGCTGCAAGCCCAGTGTACTTACCTGCAGTGTACTTACCTGTATCCATCCTTCGGAGCCCAGGAAGAGAGGCTGGAAACATCCATTCGTAACTCATCTGTGAGACACAGAGAGAGAGGAAGTTGGAAAGACTCACCTGTAGTTCACGTGGAAACGAAGAGAGAGAGGAAGCCAAGGAGACTTATCTGTAGCCCAGAGGGAGGAGCGTGACACACGATAGGGGTGGTCCGCTCGGACCTGTGACATCAATATGGCTAAACGACATGAATGCTTCCTTGGACTTACCCGTTCAAGTAAAGAGAAGAATTTTAAGCTTACAAAGAAAAGTCAAATCGCTGGCAGAGGTCATTTGACACCAACAATGACATATTTATGAATAAAGACATTGATTTTGATTAATAAAACACTTAAAACCCTACTTACTGTCCCTTTAAAGGTGGTGTAGAATGTAAACTATATTTATCTAGGCATAGATGAATAATAAGAGTTCTGTTCATGTTAATGACATATAGTGAGCATGAAACACGATTGTTTCCTCCTTCTTTTGTAAACCTTGTGCATGCAAAAGACCGCTAGAAAACAGACCAATGTCAACATTACACCAATTGTGACATTCCAGTTGAGCCCCAAACATTAACTCTTTCCTCGCTATTGACGAGTTATCTTGTCAATTTAGAGAAATCATTTCCCTGCCAATGACGCTTTCTTGATGAGTTTTTTTTTGCAATAATCTGTAATCCTGTAATTTATAAAAAACTGATGTAAAAAGGAATTGAATCAATTTTAAAATCTTCATTCTGAATCTGATCTGTAACAAAATTCCTTTACAAAAATGCAATTATTTCAGCTTTTTGCACAAAATTTAGTATTTTTGAAGAAACCTACCCATATTTAAGACGTTATAAAAAGAGAACAAATGAAGAAAGGATGGAATTTTTTCCCTATTTTGCTTGTTTGTTTTAAAGCAGAGGGTCTGTTCTTTCATTTGATATATAATATGTTTAAAAATTTATAGAAGAACATTTTCCTGGAAGGCATTCTGTGAAACCTTTGTGAAAATCACAAAAAATGCTGGCTGGCAACTTAAAAAAAAAGTCTGGCAGAGAATGAGTTAAATTGCACATTAAATTAGGTACAATGTTGTTACAATGTAAAAAAACATTGTCACAAAAAAGTTGTGACTGCTAAGTTAGCGCTATACGCTAGTTAATGCTATATGTTAGCGTTTTAGCTGAAGTTCTACTATTGACATTACAGTTATGTTTTGCAGGTCCATATTGAAAAAACAGCCAATCAGAGCAGAGATCAACATAATTATCGACCCTAAAATTACCCTTTCAAATACAGTAATAATAGACAATTTCCCTAATCCTCAGATTGTCAATAAACATGTTAAGCTGTCTATGGATCATTTTTTTGCACTTAATAAAGTCACATACCTTCTAGGGACAAGCAGCTTGTCTAAAAAGCATTATCATGATATTGCCGGCTTTGCTAACTTGACCTATTACCCCCATTTGTGGTTTTCAGGTTTTAGGTTTAAAATTGTGATTGAACCTTACGGTCATCCTATTTGCAAAGCAAATTAAAGTTGACATGCTAGAGAATTTGTTCACAGCACAACTTAACTAATTTAGTTGATTCCTAATTGTATCTTCTGGTATGTGTCATCTTTAATTTGTTTTGCTATACTTTGGTGCAATAGTGCACATGAAATCTGTTTTACAAGGATACAGGATCTAGTTTCTCTCTCTCTCTCTCTCTCTCTCTCTCTCTCTCTCTCTCTCTCTCTCTCTCTCTCTCTCTCTCTCTCTCTCACTTTTATTTTCCTTTCGTGTTGTCCTTTACTAACATTATATTATTCATATATATATATATATATAAAACTTAATTAATGCTGTTGTACACAACATGTTTCAGCAATTAGTAAAAACTCATTTGTGCACATGGACAAGGGAAGACAGCAAAAAATAAATGGCATGATCAAAATCATCTCTTTATCCACCCACTGTCTCCTTTTCCCCTGACTCACAATGTACTGCAGTAACCCACTACATAGGCCCACTCCTAAGACTCTAAAGTAATTACAAAGGGAGACTTGTCAAACATTAGCATAATAAATAAGAGGGACGTATCCCTGCTTCAGACATTCACAACCCTGTATGATACATCTGAGCAGACAGATCCTCATCAACATGTGGAACGCTGTTATTGCATTGGCAGGAAATTAAAGGTAAATCCCTGTGCCCTTTAAATGCAAAAATGATTGGCATGACACATGCTTTGCATCGACTGCATCGTTTCAATGTACCTTTCATAGCTAAGAATTTGTACACTGCCCGAATAAACCGCCTTTCACTGGGGCAGTACCTTTATAAAGGTCCTAATATGTAGCATTACATGTACTACAAATACACTCACCTAAAGGATTATTAGGAACACCTTACTAATACTGTGTTTGACCCCCTTTCGCCTTCAGAACTGCCTTAATTCCATTACACCACCACCACCAGCCTGCACAGTGGTAACAATACATGATGTTCTCATTCTGTTTACACCAAATTCTGACTCTACCATCTGAATGTCTCAACAGAAATCGAGACTCATCAGACCAGGCAAAATTTTTCCAATCTTTAACTGTCCAATTTTGGTGAGCTTGTGCAAATTGTAGCCTCTTCTTCCTATTTGTAGTGGAGATGAGTGGTACCCGGTGGGGTCTTCTTCTGTTGTAGCCCATCCGCCTCAATGTTGTGTGTGTTGTGGCTTCACAAATGCTTTGCTGCATACCTCTGTGGTTATTTCAGTCAAAGTTGCTCATCTATCAGCTTGAATCAGTCGGCCCATTCTCCTCTGACCTCTAGCATCAACAAGGCATTTTCGCCCACAGGACTGACGCATACTGGATGTTTTTCTCTTTTCACACCATTCTTTGTAAACCCTAGAAATGGTTGTGCGTGAAAATCCCAGTAACTGAGCAGATTGTGAAAAACTCAGACCGGCCCGTCTGGCACCAACAACCATGCCATGCTCGAAATTGCTTAAATCACCTTTCTTTCACATTCTGACATTCAGTTTGGAGTTCAGGAGATTGTCTAAACCCTTAAAAGCATTGAGGCAACTGCCATGTGATTGGTTCATTAGAAAATTGCATTATTGAGAAATTGAACAGGTGTTCCTAATAATCCTTTAGGTGAGTGTATGTACCAATTGCTACCAATATTTTCCTTTGAGAGTTACTCATATGAACTCTTTATAGGTGCAATGCTATACTTTTTAAAAAGGTGCTGCCCCACCTCACATATTTTAAATATTTTTATCTGACAGTGTCTAAAGGGCTCGTTATAGTCGTGCGTAGGTCCTATGGTGTAGCAGCGACGGCGTAGGTTCCGCGGCGGTTTTCATTTATACTTTTGCGTCGTCCTCTGCGTCGACGTGCAAACACACGCGCAAACCGCTGGTAGGCAGTATCCACGCGTGTAACCACAGTAGCAGCGCGGCCGTCAGAGAAGAAGAAGCTTGGCAAGTTAACCCACAAACGAAGAAGAAATAGCAACTTGTTGCGTATGATTTGAGAAGACCAGCAATGATGGAAGTAAATAGACAGCGACTTTTGTTGCAGTTTGAGTTAAATCACTCCTCAACTTGGCTCATCTTTGTTTTCACCATCACAAACGGAAATACCTTTGACGCAGTTTTTTTTACCTGACGGGAGGAGTTCTGGTGGACCAATCACGGCGCTTGCGGTCAGTGTAGATCTAACGCGCTGTTAAAATTTTTGCGAGATGCACGTCAGGCTACGGCGCAGAACTTACGCACGACTATAAATCGCCCTTAAGAATCATAAGAGAAAAGAGAGCTTACTTGACATTTGTCTATATTGTATTTATAGGGTGCACTGTAAAAAATTTATGTAGAAATTACAGTATTAATGGGTATTACTGGCAACTAGCTGCCAGTAACTTACCGTAGATTTTACATTTATGTTATTTACTGGCGACATTTTGTTCAAAGTTAAATGAACATGAAACATTTCTAGACTTTATCTTCTACAGTAAGTTACTGGCAACCAGCTGCAAAATTACAGCACATTTTTTACAGTGTGTCAAGCCCAGCGCCTGTGTCATATTTTATTACACCCCATTCACAACAATAGAGTGACCAGAACTCATTTGTTTTCATTTAGGGCCCGACACTTTCTATGACATTAGTGACGATAAGTACATAGATGGGGTGTGTCCAATATTCCAACTCCTGTCGAGTTTCCACATGATGGATGAGAAATTCATCCTGGTGTAATTTCCTGTTTTACGTGATAGGTCTCCAACCAGGTACATGGACAATATATAAAAAAAACAATTTGTGGACAGACGTGTTTGAGATTTTGTGTTGCATGTATGGCAATTATTTGTGTATGTGTTTATCCAGGAAGCATCATATACTTTTGCAATTTCTATATACAGAAGCATAAAACTGATGGGATGTCAGGTTTATGATGACATGGAACAATATCGTAGCCGTAGTTATTTTCATAAGCGTTACTAAGGCAACCGGAGCGAATAACGCATGCTAGTGATATATAACGTCAAAGTCGCTGGCGGTCTAAAACGGGCTTTATGCTTGATTTTGTTCTCCTTACCCTACAACTTTGACTTTATCACTTTATATTTAAAGTTGCCCAAAGTTTGGCTTATATTTTATAATTCAGTGTTTTTCGATCTGCAAATCTTTTTAAGATTTAAACGGCTTTATATTTCTTGCTTGACGTATCAGATTTTTTTTCTTTCATTTGAGAGCTTCTGCTTTTAGTTATTTATTGACATAATTGATTTTTTTTCTAAAAGACTCCACTTGAAAAGTGTTCTCTGCGGATGCTTCAGGTGGAACAAGTAAAAGATGTCATGTGGCGTATGAATGCCTCTTCTTTTGTCTAAAAGGAGACATTCTGCCACCATGACACAGACACTTTTTTATTTGCTGAATCGGTTGGAAGTCACTGCGTTTACTGAGAGAATGAAATGTCCTTGGTGTTGCCTAACAACCAAGTTCCTTTCAAAGGAGGTGGTGAAATAGCTTGTGCTAATTGAATTTCATCTCTTTCAGATATATTGGTCTTTAGACATGATTAAAAAATGATGCATTCTTAGGTGGAAACAAAAGATGAAAAAGACGCTTGCCACTATCAAGGTTATCCAATTTATTCCAAACCTTCTGTTTTGTTATTTGCTGTGAGTGAATGAGGTGGATGACATGTTTTATAATATACTGTATACACACTGAAATAACTTAAAGGTAAAGATGCAATTTTTCTTGACTAATGTATACGCACTTGTATCATGACATACAATAGAATCCACCTTCGATAGTCAGCACTGACTCAGACCGCTATACGTCATATATCATCAGCACCATAGCACTGGTTATGTTAAGATCCGCATTAAATATACCATAATTACTTTGCTCCCTTTTAAATTGTTAAGTAAATAAAGCATTAATGATCCAGAACAGTGTTAATTGTCTGGCATTTATAAAGCTGGCAGTAAAAATAGACATGTTCTTCGCCAACTGAGTGACTTTTTCCAAGCAATTTGGGAGAGAGCATTGCTTATATGAGATCTGGACCCAAAGTCAATGACTGCATCTTTACTTGGGAGTGTGTTTGGCTTGGTTTCATTTCTTCCAGAGGGGGAGTTCACACTCAGTGAATGTGACATAAATAAACTGGCACGATTTGATGAACATAAGGTGTAAAGACATCTCAACCCAATCAAGTCTGAACGTGTTGGAAAACATTTTTCTCATAAATGCACAATTCTGCACGGAAACGTAGCAGTACATAGATTAAATCAAGCCGCTGACATTTCAATATTGGATTTGTTCTCTATCACACAGCTCTTCAATCCAATAAGCAATATGAAGACTGCCATGAATAATAAGAGGACTAGTGGGCCATTACTTCACAGTTAGTATGATCATTCTCTTATGTGCACATATATGTGTGCATAAATAATGGATGTTTTCCAGTGACTCTTCCATTTAAAGTCTGCTGTCGAAAAGACTTTCACTGTGTGTGTGTTTGTTTGCCACACACATCAATGTACTCTCAATTACTGTAGCTAAACAGGAGATGGCCTAGTCTGGAAAATAATGAGAGGTCACTTCTCACCAGAAACGAGTTGCAGTAAAATATTTTTTTTCCTTTCTGCTATTTTATGATCCTAAGTGCAGGAGAAAGCATATGTCTATCAATACCAGGTGTTATTTTGTACAAATGTAAAACGACTTCAGTATAATTTCACTTTAAATATAAGTTGCACATTGTTACTTTTAACCCTTTCAGCTGGGACACAATTAAATAACAGTACAAGATAGATTTACTCTTGGGGTGGAAAAGGGCTTGATGCACACACGCAAGATAGTATGGGTCTTCTCAGGTCCGTTCGGCAAAAACACATTGATTTTAAATTACCCGAGGCCACCAATATTATACCCGACTCGTGTCTGAGGCGCACATAAAACTTTTCGGGTAAAAAAACTCGGGTTTTCAGATCTAAGTTGACCCGTGAAGACCTCTACTAAGAACACAGACTACATAAAATGTAGATTTTTTTTTTTAAATGGGAGACTATACCTGTCTATTAAAATGTTTTTTCTTAATCTTTAAAATTACATTATTTTATTATGTTATTGTGACAAGTTTTTACATCAATGCTGTGTAAAGAGACAGTTGCAACAGAATAGATTGGGACAGTTGCAACAACATGTCCCTACACTGACAGCCATTATAAAACTTGTTATGCTACCTTGACACAATAGACCTTATTCAGCCTGCGCCATGTGGATTGAGGGACAGAAGTCCAGGGCATGCACTTTAAACCTATTGTTTGTATCGGGATGATTGTCATTCAGCCATCAATACACAGAAAATACATAATTTCACAAATTTCCACCAGACAAAGAACATCAGAAAACATGTATTATTAAAATTAGAAGGGACATATGACCTAATTTGAAATGAGAATAGCACATTGTGAATATAAAATCTGTTTTGGCTAATAGCTCATTTCTAATGTTGTAAGCATACATCCCATTTTGTATAAGAATATGTTCCAAATATTTTTTTTCTAGACATGAATATTGACTTAATAATGTGTAATTGACTTGATAACAAGCTATTTACATGATAGTCTGTGTAAGTATTGTTAGAGGTAAAACCTGTTCTGTTAATATTTAGTTAGAAATGAGGCCTGCTTCTGTTGATTCCAGTCAATGAATCAAAAAAACTTAAAAAAAAAACTTTAAAAACTTATTCATGCCTTGAATGTGATTTTTTTTTGTATAAATTGGAGGTTTGTTCTTGGTTATAGGACTATGTTTTAAAGAAATGTTTACAACATTTGAAATTAGTGATTAGCCAACAGACTAATAATTGAATTCAATTTAAATATATTTATATAGCGCTTTTCACATTGTTTAATTGTGTCAAAGCAGCTTTACATTAATAAAAGCAGGGAAAAACAGAAAAATCAGGGGACAACAAAAGTAGGAAAGTACTAGTAAGTGGAGTAATAATGTAACGTATAGAAGAGAGTTCTAAGTTAAACCAATGTCAAATGACTCCTAAGGGTTGAAGAAAACTCCTAGGAGAAAAAAAGTCCTAAGAAAAAAAACCTTGAGAGAGAGCCCGACATAGTTGATTCTATAGAAGATATACTATATATTAGATACAACATTATACAATTTTATGGGAACATTTAAAAAATTCTCTAAGATACGAAGGTGCTAGGCCATTTAAGGCTTTATTGTTGATAAGCAATATTTTAAGATGTATGCAATATTTAACTGGTAGCCAGTGTGAGGATGCCAAACTTGGGCTTATGTGATCATACTTCTTAGATTGAGTAAGCACTATTGCAGTGGCGTTTTAAACCAGCTGAAGCTTGATACTTTATTTGGATGACACCCAAGTATGAGTTACAATAGTCTATTCTTGAGGTCCTTAAAGCGTGGATAAGCTTCTCTGCATCTGATGCAGACATCATTTGGCATATTTCTGAGATATTTTTAAAATGAAAGGATGCTGTGCAGCAGACGTTGGAGATATGACTATGATCTGATTGAAAGATAGATTGCTGTCGAACATCACACCTAGGTTCTTGAATGTGGATGATGGCACAACAGTGCAGCAGTATAGGAGCAACTTGTAATCTGACATATTTTGTTTAAAGCGATTCAGTTTAATAATAAGTATCTCTTATTGGAGTTCAGCATAAGGAAGTTATTTGCCATCCAGTCACTGATATCGCTAATACAGTCTGTTAGCTTAGAAAACTGGTGGGTTTCACTAGGATATGATGACATGTAAAGCTGGGTATCATCTGCATAGCAGTGAAAACTTATGTTACCTGATAATGTCTCCTAGAGGTAACATTTATAGTGAGAAAAGGATAGGTCCTAAAACTGATCCCTGCGGTACACCATATTTAACCTGAGAGTGACATGACTTTTCCTCATTTACATAAACAAAGTAATAGCGGTCAGTTAAATACAATCTAAACAAGGCTATGACCTAAGTGTCACGAGTGTAAGATGGAACCCAAGTGCAAACACAGATGAAGAAAATGGGAATTTATTGTAACACAAACAGAAATCAACAACCCACAAGGGGGCAAAACAACATAAACACGATAACTAAATATGATAGATGACACTAAACTGGGTAACACTGAACAATAAACTGACTAAATACACAATGCACTGGATTTGACTGAAGTACTCAAAAGCATGAAACAAAGGCATGGAACAACAATGAACAAGCACAGAGCAACAAACACAAGGACCTTAAATAGACGAGAACTGATGAGGACAACAGGTGACATGGGTTAAACAATAAGGATGAGGATGACAAGGGAGCGGGGTAAAAGTGACAAGACACAGGGAACACGTGGTCTAGTAAAACCAATACTGAGACCACGTGATCCCACACAAAACATGGGTCTGTCATGATCTTGCCACAAGACTAGATTAAACAAAGGACAAGATGGCAGAATCATGACACTAAGCCACTGATGCAAACATAGTTTTCGAGTCTATTGGGTAAGATTGTGATCTATTGTGTCAAAGGCTGCACTAAGATCTAGTAATATAAGAATTGGGATGTTAAAAGGAGGTCATTTGTTACTCTAAGCAGTGCTGTCTCTGTGCTATAGTGGGGCCTGAATACTAATTGGAACTTTTCATACATACTGTTTTTTACTAAGAATGTGCATAATTGGCTTGCTACTACTCTTTCTAATATTTTAGAAAGAAAAGGGAGATTAAAGACAAATAACAAAACAGATATTATGTACACATTGCGTTGCTCTTATCTCAAAATTAGTTCATACTTCCAATTTTAACAATCCATAAAAAAAACGTGTATCAACTATTTTACTGAGCTAATGTTACTGTGTAAAATTAATGTATACACACGTCCTTGAATTCTTGCCTGGCTTCCAAACCTCCCCAAACAGATGTGATCCATACTTGTTGTATTACCTCGTCTTTAGCAAACCAAAACATATTATTTTCAACAAAGTATTTGTTTAGAGCCACTAGCCAGATTAAAAAAAAAGACCAAATGTTAAGATTGGTTCAGGCGCATAACTGTGACAACGCAGGCTAGCTATGTCTTTTAGAAGCTTAAATAATATGATTTCATAATGCTTCAGACAAACACTTTAGACATTATGACAAATCCCTGGGTATGATAAAAATAACTTTTTTATCTAGAAACATACTTTTTCAAGAAGGAATGGTCACATATCCAGAATAGAAGAGGGGGGCAACTAAGCAGGTGCAGTTTGAGTTTCATCAATCTTCCTCATTCCCGGTCGGAGAAATAAGTCATGTTGCAACTGTCCCTGCTGACTCATGCTGTATAATTCAAGTGTTTGAAGGAATACAAAAAGGTGGTGAAAAACAAATGAAAATATAATCCATTGTTTGATGAAATTCTTGACATGTGCCTCTCCTTCAGTGCACATGTTCTGTGTCTCAACCGTTGTTAAGGCTGTCTACTCCTAAATAATGTGTAACATCTGAAACAGCAGCGATAACAAGAAAGTAGAAGAGTAAATGTCTTCAGGAGTCAGCAGAAGTTATTTAGTTAAAACAAGTGGGTTCTTTTGAAGCTTATAGGGTTTTCACAGAGGTGGTCACCATCCACTCACATAATAACCAGAAAACACCAAACAACACTTAAAAATCTGCGTTTGGGTTCTGAAGAACAAAGAAAGACATTGGCGGTTAAACGACACAAGAGAGTGAGTAAATAATAACAACGTTTTTGTTTTTGGGTGAGCTATCCCTAATGCAATTTCGTTTAACCCTGCGCAATTAACAAGCAAGGTATTTGTGCTGTTGGGTTCAAACAGAACAAGTTTAGAGACAAAGCGTGTTGTTTTATACACCAAATACTCCAGGTGATAACATGAGCCTTACTGGCTTATTTAATAAGTCCAATTACATACTGTAAACTGGAGAAGTCCTTAAATGGGTTCTGGGAAGATCAATAAAGTGCAGATACTCAATCCAAAAATATCCAAAGGTAGGCTAAGTACACTTTTTATCCCTCGCTCTGAGTAGGTGTCATGCAATTTGAGAACATGCTCGCATAAAAGAACTGTGCTAAAAAGCATTCCCAATGTTAGCACCGGGTTAATCAGGATTGTTTTTCCATAAAATATGACACCTGGGCCCTCATTAATGAACTTAATCTGGAGGAGAATGCGATTATAGCCTGGGTCATATAGGGGGCCACAGATTCAATTATATTCTTACTTGACATATGCAAATAACATCTCCTTGTGCTCTTTGGCCATTGTAAGACTAAAAATAAAAGCATCATTGAAAGACTCAGTGGGTGTTGGGTCAATGGCACCTGCTGTTCTCTTGTTAATAGGAAGCACTGTAACTCCATGCGGCGCTGACCAGATACAGCGATATGTTTATCCTGTCATGGATTTAGAGGAGGGCAAACTCTTTTATTCATGCTAGCCACTAGTTTAGCATTTTGCAAACCAGCTTAAAGGGTTTGAAACGAAGTTTTACAAGTAGAAACTTTTTTACAAATAGACACTGTGACTTAAAGGGCGCCTATTTCATTGCTAAAATTTTTTATTTTGTGTATTTGGTATAATACAATGTGTTCACGTGGTTTATGGTTCAAAAAACACATTATTTTCCAAAATTTTGGCAGATATTCCTGTCTTCCTAAAATGCACTGATTTTGTACAAAGCTCATAGAGACAGAGCGCAACGCGTAATAACCTGAAAACCACGCCCACCGGGGGGGAAACAATCCATCCGTCTCCGTTGACTTTGTATTGCGTGAGGCTGCCTCCTTGTCATTTCTGGCTTATAACAAAAACCAAAATAATGCCTAAAAGCTGCTGTGTGACAGGA
>NW_027395280.1:156856-220192 GCF_027580225.2 Misgurnus anguillicaudatus
AAACCAATCCACTGCAAATCATACATGTAATGTGTCGTAATAATTACACATGCAGCTCGTATGGGTGTCAACACTAGACTGGTTTATTTACATAACCCCTTTCACCAACAGGGGTCGCCACCCAGTGACATAAACATCAACATTTAAATATTTAAAGATGCAATTTGTATTATCTGCACCGCTAGATGGCGCCAGATCAAATCAATAACAATGGCGTTGTTTAATGACGCTCTGAAGCAGCGTGGAATTATGGGATTTGTAGTCTTTAACTTTAGCCATCAATCAGACGAGAACAAGAAATCACGTTGATGGATAAGGTAATCAAGTCTTATAAATGTTGCGTTTGATGACATCCTTTATTTCATTATGTAAGTTTAAAACGAAATTGTTAGTCATAGATGTTACATTAGTCCAAATTCGATGGTTAACACAGCACAGAATTAAGTTTTCAACTTACAATTTACAATGATTTTTCACATAATGTATTGACTGTACAAATCTTATTGTGAAGTGTCTTAAAATGACCATTTATATTGCTGTACAATACCTCTTGATGTGCATATCATCCGCGAGAAGACGCGCTGATTACAATCTGGTGTTAACCCCGCATTGTGGTGCCAAATGCATGCAGTGTGAAACGAAGCAGGGTTAGAATGTTATGACCCTAATTAAACACAGCTGAAGTAGCTAATCAAGGTGTTCAGGGTTGCTTGATAATTAAAGACAGGTGTGTTGGAGCTGGGTTGGAGACTCATGACCCAGGGTTTAGGAATGCACAGTGTGAAACGTCAAATTATGAATACCCAGGGTTATCTCTTAACCCCTGGTTAAGTTTGAACAGTGTGAAACATGCAAAAAATAACCCAGGATTCCGTTAACCCAGGTTTTAGAATAACCCAGGGTTAACAATTTCAGGTGTGAAAAGCCCTATTCTTTCTCTCGTTTTGTTCCAAACTCTTCTTGGGTCGTTTGGTTGGACCGTACGCTTACATGAGCTGTCTTTGCTGACACAACCAGCGGCAGACGGTAAAGTGTAATCCATAGTCCATAAGCAAGCGCGTAGCCCGACAGGCGCTATCGCATAGTTCCGCATTTGTCCACGACACTGGCTGCATCGGAAAACTCAAGGCTTGTTACCTCGCTGCCTCATCAGGAAATGACTTCGGAGGCATGAAGACAGCTCAGAGAAGGCTTCGAATGCACTTCAAAGGCAGCGTGTTTGAAATATAAACAGAGAGGGCCTTTGTGATAACAAACCACATATTTGAAAACAACAATACTAATTTCTCGCTAGAAATGCAATTAAAGACACACTATGCAGTTATTTTACCTTAATATAACAGCTTCAAAGTTATTTCGGTGGTAAACAAAGTCATAGTAAGGCGAATCATCCTCCTGTTGAAGCTCGGGGAGGACGCCGCTACCAAAACCAGAAATGCAAGCTTGAGAGAACCGCCCCTGACAAATCTCGCGAGAATCACGACTTGGTTTACGGCAACAACGTCACACACGTTACGCTTGTTCGACTTCGTGTGGCGCTGCAAGAACCGACCGCCAGATGATGTCAAAGTACCGCGAGAATGATCCGAGAAGGCACTTTGACGTCATCTGGCTGTCGGTTCTTGCAGCGCTGCATGAAGTCGATCAAGCCTATAACAACAACTGCACGCGCGAATTTGAGACGTGAGGCTAAACGATTTAAAAGTTAAGAAAGCGCGTTCGGAAGAGAGTAGGAAAAGGAAAAGAGAATCTGACCCCGTTAGGAACCGGACAAGAGTCCCACTCAATCAGGTTTTTACTCGTTGGCGTGAGCTAAAAGACAGCACTGGAGGGATGCTGATCTGGCTGATCTTGTTGATGGACTAGTAAGTAAATCTCTCATTTGTAAACTTGTTTGCGGTCTATGTTGTATGTTGTTGCGCTTGCTTGTAGTATGTCATGCGATTATCATGACAACAGTTGTCAATATCTCACATAATTATCAGGACACAAATAAGCCTAGAGGTTGTAAATAGTGTAAACATGCACAATTTGCAAACTATTATGATAAATAGCAATAATCATGTATAGTGACATTATAACGAACAATGTTATGAGATAATGCAACGTACAATTAACTTTGTCATGGCATTTTGTAATGTTTACTTGTGATTTAGCTGCAATCATGTAAAAACATTATAAGCTAGCAAACGCGGTACTTTATTATTATATGCAATTATCCTATTACCATCATCTGTAGTTTAGTAGACTATGCAGTAGCCTAATATTTGTATGAAATTGTGAAACATTACCTGGTCATTATCTTTGGAGTACTAGAGTGGGAAATTACGACAGTTGCAAGTATTCTCCAGCGACTCTAGGGGTCGCTGTTTGACAAAAACGCCGAATTGCATAGAGCGGCTTTAAAATGTGTAAAAAGTGAAAATATACCTTTATTTACACTAAATTTGTGCTCCAGTCGCTTCCTTGGCCGCCATTTTATTTTTCCGAACTCGATCACTGTTGTCATGTGGTTGTTACGTCAGTAAAGGCGGTGACAAAGGGTCACATGGATATTAACGTCATTGACAGAAGACTGCACTGACCCATGTCAATGTTTTGAATGGAAATTTTCTCACGATTTACAAGTAGTTGAAAAGATTACAGATATTGATAGTAATCAGCTGGACAAAATACTGGCCTAGTGGTTTTTGGACATTTTACTGCAAATATCTTACAAATCGCACCTTAAAAGTGACAGTGCATAACTCTACAATTATAAACAGAACAACAGAGTAAAAGAGAAGACAAACACTATACACACAAACATAAATTGCACATCCATGTTTTCATTGATTTTATTCTGTAATTACAGATATTAGATATATATCGGGACACTATTTGACTTTATTTCAATAAAACTGTGGTGCTCAAAAGCTTTGCTGGACTGTGTCATAAACAAAACGCTATTGGTTAATCTAAAAAGGGGAGGGGCTTCTCAATAGTTCCACAATGACATGGAAATGACGTCACCACATCAAATAATTCTGCACATTCCAAGGCACTTCAGTGGGCCTTTAAAATCTTTTGGTAAATGTTGAAATAAACATAGATAAAAAATGCTGTAGAAGTATTGTATTGTTTATTGTTAGTTTATGTTAACTGATGTAGTAACCAATGTAAGAACTCGGGACCATATTGTAAAGTGTATTTTATGGTCCGGAAATAAAGTACCTTTTGCCTATTCTTTCTAGGGTAGGCAAGGATAATCGAATAGGCAATCTTGTTAAGTAACATTTAAATTACTCTAATTAAAGTAGCACCGCAAAAAAAGAGAAAAGTTCTTAGAATGTTTGTCTTGTTTTCAGTAAAAAGAAGATAACCCAAGAAAATAAGTCTAGTTTTTAGACCAAAAATATCACATTTAAGTGATTTTGTGCATAAAACAAGCAAAAATATCTGCCAATAGGGTAAGCAAAAAATCTTGAACATTTTTCTTAAACACTAAATTCAAGAAAAAAATCAAGAAAAATTAGCTTACCCCATTGGCAGGTTTTTTTGCTTGTTTTATGCACAAAATCACTTAAATTTGATATTTTTGGTCTAAAAACTAGACTTATTTTCTTGGGTCGGTTTTCAAGATTTTTTTTATATATTTTTACTAAAAACAAAACAAAAATACTAAGAAACTTTTTCTTGAAAATAATTTTTTGCATTGTAGATCATACACAAAACTGGCAGAAGACTTCCCTTGTGGTTATTTTCTCTGAGCTAAGATCAAACATGCAGACTTCTTGTCTTTAATAAAATTTATTAAAATAATTTGGTTGTTTGCGATTACAAGTTTTTCTGAATTAGATAAAAAAAAGAACAGAAACAAAAATACAGAGTCTAAAAAAATGCTAAGTTTAGAGCACACAAGATTTCAGGCTGTCAGACAACGGAGATGCTGGCTGCGGCATCCAGATCTGAATAAGTTCTTCAGTAGCATCAATTTATAGACAAGGTTTCAAGTGCAAGTTCTTTATACATAAAGCCCCATGGAACACCTTTGATCTGACATTTATCATGTTATGTATATATATGACAGAGTTTCTTTGTTCTTCTTCTACGAGCTCTTCTGCACTTTCACAGGTCTGCAAATCATGCATCAAAGCGTAATGTATCTCTTATCTAATACATGCATCAATCTCTCTACTCTTAATAAATCAATTTAAAAATCATATATGTCTTCTTTTTGTTTATCATGCAATTTAAGAGCTGTCATGCATATATTCCCAACTCAGTGATTATAATATTTTGCATTAAAGCAACACTTGGAGTAAAAACAACACTTGGAGTATAAAATAACAAACCACAGGTTTCTATTGTTCCCAAGGATTGCATATAAAATTGGTTATAATACTTGGCTTATAAAGGTTGTATAGTTTGCATCTTACACAACAAGTGTTACGAAAAAAGATCACATTCATTCAAAAGAAGAATATAAATGTTTCATTACAAAAAGTAAAAATCTCAGCTTTCCAAATATATGTGACATGTTTAGCTTTTTGGTTTAAGTTGTTGTATGTCATGAAGTTTTCTGTCAAAAATTCAGTGTTTCTCATTGGAACTTTAAGGCATTTAATGTGTAAAATAGCAATAAAATAATTCATAAATGTTTCTCTTTTTGTCTGTGTACTCTATAAGAATATGACGAGGATTTCATGTTTAATTGACGTTAATATTGATTACAGTATGAAGGGTAGGTGTTAAAGAACAGGAACCCAGCAAGACCTGCGACAGCAATTATGACCAACACGACCACCACAGCGATGCCAGCCATCCATGACACCTCTGATCTACCTGTCAATCATCTGCAATACAACATTAAACACATAACATGAACCATATATAACTATATATATTTCCCACTTCATAAATGACATATATTTAGCTGTCACGACAAAATAAAGGAAAATAGATACTCAATTCAGTTCATTTGCACCGTATTACAATAGTATGAAACATTGCTACATGCAAAATTCACATTTTTCAAAAAATCAAGGTGGCATGATGCCTCTGCAGCACTGTTACATTTTTTTTCAGTTGCTAACAAGCATTGTTCAATACTTGAACCACATTTTCAAAACTCTTCACATAGTCAGTGGAAAAGAATTCAGTGCAGACCAAACTGTAAACCATTTTTCATTGCTTTCAGTCAAAATGCATTCTGTGACCACACAAAATTCAAAAAAATATTTAATGAAAGGCAGGTGCGTTACCAAATCACTATTTTCACTGAGAAAGCCAAGCATCAGTGCCCGGCCCATATCAGCAGTGGAACAGCAAACTGTGGTGAAGGGGCGCAATGTCTACGTTCCCTTCCTTCAGGGAATGTCGGTTACATACGTAGCTGAGATGCTACCTTTCAGACAAATTGGGAATCCCTACCAAAGCGCCACTGAAGCTGACCCTTCCAGAACCTGGGCTTACAGCAGACAAAGAGCTGCTCTAAGGGTCCTAAAGCTTTGAGGTTGGTACACATTTCTATGCAATGAGCACACAGGAAATAACAAAGCCATGGTTGGGTCTTGATCCACTGGTGGCAGTGCTTGCAGGTTCACCACCTGATCTCTAAATGGAGTGGTGGGAACCTTGGGCAGGTAGCCGGGCCTGGGTCTCAGTGTCTCACTGAAAGCACAAATCATTGACTGAAAATGCATAGAGGTCCCTTATCCTCTTCATGGAGGCCAATGCGAGGAGCGTTAAAGTTTTCATTGTAAGAAACTTGATACTCACAGTATTCAGAGGCTCGAGGGGGGGGGGGGGTCCTGGAGAGCTTTCAGCACAACAGACAGGTCCCAAGGAGGAATAGAGAGAGGGCGCAGAGAATTCAGCCTTCGTTTACCTCTTAAAAACCTAATTACCAGGTCGTGATTGCCCACTGATCTACCGTTTACCGGCACATGGATATCGCCTCCGTGTCCTGTTCAAAGACCACACATGGAGGTTCTACAGGTCAGGAGAGGGTGCCATAATGTGCCCCCTCCTTGAGAAAGAAGGTGTTTCCTCAGGGGACTCCTCCATGGAGGGGCTGTCGCGAGGAGCGAGAGTTCTGGAAACCAGTTCTTGGTTGCCCAATACAGCGCAACAAGTAGATTACGCCTCCTCCCTGACTTTGCACAATGTTTGTGCAATAAGACTTACTGGGGGAAACACAATATTTGCGCAGACCCTGCAGCTAGCTGTGGACCAGTGCATCCACAATGAGTGTTCCTCCGGTGAGTGCGTAAAACAGGCAATAATGTGTTATCTCTGGAGAAGCAAACAGATCTATCTGTGCTCTGCCGAAATGTTTCTGAGGAGTCGCAACAGGTGACGAGAGCGTAAACTGCCTTGGCGATTGATATACGTAACAGTCACAATATTGTCAGTGTTGTTATTGAAATGGAGGAGAGCAAGACATACAGCTCGAGGCAGTTTATATGCCAGCACATCTGAGATGTCGTTCAGACACCCACAACTGCAAGCCCGTAGTACATGGCTCCCCACCGCGTTATGGAGGCGTCTGTATCAGTGATACCCCTGCTCTGAGGAATGACGGCTCTGACCACAGAGTAAAAGCGAGAAGACACATTGGTGTGATTGTTACCCAATGCAAGACGGTGAGCCACGCTTTCCTCTGGATTCTGTCATGAAGCCAACGCTGAAGCAGTCTTATATGGAGCAGACTGAGCGGTGTCACAGCCACTGCTGCAGCCATATTACCCAAGAGCTTCTGAAATTGTTTCAGCAGGACAGCGCTCTTGTCTTTGAATTTATTCAGACAAGTCAGGATCGACTGTTCCACACAGTCCAGTTCCATGCAGTGAAAAGAAATACTCTGTGTAGGGCAAAGTTTGGGATTGGGACATGATGTAGTAATGAAAGAAACTGTGTTTTTTGAATGAGAATTGTTGCCAGTGTTATGTTGGTCTGAGTGAGTTTTGGAGGTGAGATTAACAGTTTGGCCAACATTCATGCTGGTAGTGCAGACTGTGTGAAGAGTTTTGAAAATGTGGTTTCATTACTGATAATGCGTGTTAGAAACTGAAAAAAACTGTGACTCATGAACACTTTTCACAGGTTATAATTAAACTCTGCAGATGTAGTTTATCATACCTGAGACTGATGGCTTCTATGTTGGTGGTATAACTGTTAACAAAGACACATGTAGATATTAACATACAGTACAGTGATGTGATATTAATGCAGATTATTTGTAAGTTTATTTGTCAGACCTTTAGCAGTCTTGCAGATATAACTGATCTGATCATCACAGTTGTTGGTGTTCCACATCCCAGTCTCTGACTGAACTTCAATACAAATTCTAACATTATCCGGCATCTGCGGTTTCCAGTTTGTGTAATTCACAACCGTATTATCAACCCACATCCAATTACCTGTCATACACAAACATCAGTTCAATGTTTCTTTGATTTTTAAATGTGTTGTATTGATTTAGATGAAGGCTCATTCTAACCCTTATAACTGCGGTGAAGTCCAATCCAGAATGACTTGATTTTATCCTGCAGGATCTCCAGGTATTGTCGGATAAACTGTGATTCTATTGGATCCTCAATACTCAATAAAGATGCACCTGAAATGACAGATAACTCACTGTATCGGCTTTAAAAAAAAAACAATCATTCAAACGTTAAACTAAAGATCTGAATGCTGCCAAAGATGAGAAACAACAACAACAACACAGTAACATTAAAACATTTGCCCATTTACTGCACTACACATTCAGATGTGAGGAGTAAATCTTGATCTCAAAATGAGTGAATTCAATCTGTGTGTGTCCAATTTAAATGTATGTAAATATTTGGAAAACATTTGATCTTTTTTAAAAAAAAAGCCAATAAATGCATTGCAATAATCTGTTCAATTGTTCTCTGATATAGAAGACATGTAACTTTATTAAGTGCAAAAATGATCCAGAGACAGTTCTACACGTCCATTTACAATCCCTTGGAATGAAATGGTCTATTATTACCTTATTTGGAAGGGTCATGAATAATTATGTTGAGATCTCCTCTGATTCGCTGTTTCACAGCAAGGCTCATGAGGCTCATGTCAGTAACTCACATTAAGTAAACAGCCCTTATATATTTGAGGATGTATCATATGGAGTGAAAACAGAATCAAAACTCTCACAAATGCACACGAAAGTACACACATGTGCACCATAGTTCACAAACGCACACAATAAATCCAGATGCACGCACAGTAATTCACAAATGTGTGCAGGAGATCCACACGCACTCATGAGAATTCACAAAGGCACACAGAATTCACACACTGAAATCCACAAATGCACACAAAAAATTCACGCACTGAAATCCAGTGATGGGAGTAACGCGTTACAAAGTAACGCGTTACTGTAATTCCACTCCTTTTAGCAGTAACGAGCATGTAACGAAGTATTTTTTTAAATCAAGTAACACAATTACAATTACTGAAAGTTCGTTACTCGCGTTACTTTATTTGTGCGCAAGTCATTATCCATCCGGACTCATGTTTGTAAATTATCTTCGCCAAGCAATCCCGGCATGACATTAACTTGCATTTGAAGTCCACAAAAGTAATAAATCTGAGAAATGTTCATATATTCTTAGATGTTTACATCGGCCTTCATGGAAGAGAACGATCCGCGATTGTTGTTTCCACTAAAATATTCACACTGCGCTGTACGCCCGTGTTAAAACTCCATAGTATGTGTGAGCTCGCTTTTAGTTTTAGTTTCAGTCTCTCCATATCCAAAAAAACAATCCACTCGCTCTGTGTCTGTCCGACAAAAAAATCCACGTAGCCTACTCCGTTTTCTGATTAAATATCTTCCTTTAATCCTGTGTATCATTTAAATCCAACAGAAAATATATACAAACAGTATATGACCAAAGAGCGCAGTCCCTGCCGCAAGCTTCACAAGCCGTGTTCCAATTCAAGGGCTGCACCCTACTAAGCATGCGATAAAAGGTGAGCACTCGGCCTTCAAGACGCTCAGAAGTTCTCGAAGAGAACTGAAATGAGACAGTCTAACCTTCAGAGGACCCATAATTTGCGTCACCTGCTGCACGCGCACCACGCCTGTCAGCAGGACACAGCGGAGACGTTTCTAACTTATTAAAATAAATATGAAATCAGAAAAATTATAATTTATTTTAGAAAATATGACCAAATTTTTAAGAGACACTACACAATTTTAACACATTATATATTTTTGTAAACATGCAGAATATTTGTCTAAATGGTCTAAATGATATACATAAATAAAGTAAGTTTACATATTAAGATAATTTCTAACAAAAATATTCAAAGGTTGAATCTAAAGCAAAATAGGCTCCTACAGTATGGCTCCTACAGTATGTGATATATTAGTCTTACATATAGAGTCTTACATGTAAAATAGCCCATCCATATTATTTTATTGTTTGACTGTTCAGTACTGTTCATATTTAAATTTAAAAAACAGACATAAAAGTAACTTAAAAGTTACTTTTCTAAGTAACTAATTACTTTTGATATACAGTAACTGGTAGAGTAATTCAGTTACTTTTAAAAGAAGTAACTAGTAACTGTAACTAATTACTAATTTTCAGTAACTTGCCCAACACTCCTGAAATCCACAAATGCACACAAAAAATTCACACACTGAAATCCACGTAGAAGATTCACACTAACGTTAACATGTAAAATTTAAAATCAATCCTCCTTGAGTATTTAACCGAGTGTGTGATTTTTGTGTGTGTGTATTTTTGGATTTCACTGTGTGAATTATTTTGTGTGCATTTGTGAATTACTGTGCGCGCATCTGGATTTATTGTGTGCATTTGTGAACTACAGTGCACATGTGTGTACTTTTGTGTGCATTTGTGGAAGGTTTTGATACTGTTTTCACTCCATAGTATCAGACGAAGATCGAGATTTTGAGGAACAACACATTTTTTGAATATTGTTAAGGGATGTTTCTAAGTGGTAAGTTTGTGTTTTTTATCAGTATGGAGCAGCAAAACGTAACCGTAATTAGTAGCCTAAACGCTAGCATATAGCATGAACTAGCATATGGCGTTTACTCAGCAGTCACAACTTTGTGTTTAGCATTGTAACAACTTAGCTTTTAATTTAATTTGTTTTTTTAATGTTGGGGCTTCCAATCTCAATTGTAACGTCACACTCGGTGTTATGTTGAGATTGGTCTGTTTTCCAGCAGTTTTTTTCATGCACAAGATTTACATAAGAAGGAGGAAACAATCGTGTTTGAGGGTCACTATACATCATAACCATGTACAGACATTTTATTAATTATCTATGTCTATATAAATAGAGTTTTACATCATACAGGAATTTAATGATCTCATTGAGAGGAGGATGAAGTGTCTTACCCATTCTCATACATTCTACTGCGGCATGAGCCCAGTTGTCTCTCTTGGAGGTCATAAACGTATAGCAGTGTCCTCTAAACGGGATCCAACTGTTTCTCTGATCTGATTCGGGGCAGTTACCCGGCAGCTGAGGAGGATCTGTAGGGGCAAAAACTGTAGACCGTGTGAGGGGTTAGTATATCAGATCTCTCTTAAACTGAAACTGTCAATTAAAACCAGGGGCGGTTCTAGGATTTCATTCTTAGCCCTCAGTAATGATAGTCTAGTAGCCAACTAGGTGAACCCGGAAATGTTGAGTACACCAACGTTTTATTGCAGAAATGTGAAGTATGGGGCCCTAGCATACAGAAACTACCGGATGCTAATTTGCATATGTTGAGCAATTTGCATAATTTGCATAATTAGCAATATTAGCTTAATCGTCCATTTTGACCACATATTTTGCACTAAATGGCCAATTTCTACAATATGTGAGTGGTTTTAGAGGTTTTAGATGATGCTGATTTCATTTCTGGCATTTTCAGATTTTAAAGAGCTAATTTTATTACATATTTTGATTTATTTATTCAAATTTCTATTACTTTCAGTCATAATTTTAGGTTATTTTATGGTAAATAAAATAATCTAACATTTCAGAATCATGAGTGCACTTATAAATGTTGATTCATAGTGAGGCTGAATCCCCTCCTGACACTTTTGAAGATTCAAAATATCTTTTTGGATAAACAATGAATCTTTGTTAGGCTGAATGTTATGCATTTCTGGATGAAAAAGCAATGCGGGTATTTGACATAACTTGGATCCTGGAACTGTATGATACATGGTATTCGGGTAAACTAAAACTTCGCCAGACGCAAGAGTTAAAACTGAGTCTGGGCAACCCGGGTCAGCTCGCCAAACGCAAGGCTAACCAAGAGGGCTTCACCTCTGCACCAAGGCAAACATGTAAATATACAACATATACATGCCATACAAGACAGGCCCCGCAAGTCACTAGGGCCATGCCAGAATAGCAGATGTGCTTTCCAGGTTGGTCCGCAAGTCGCAAAATCAAACGAGGACCCAGTTAAAACTCCGCCAAACGGAAGAGTTAAAACTGAGTCTGGGCAACCCGGGTCAGCCCGCCAGACGGAAGGCTAACCAAGAGGGCCTTACCTCCGCACCACACAAAGCACACACTGGCTACCACCTTCAGGCAAACTGCTATGCCTCACAATTAATAAAAAGGCAGCCTCATCATCTTCACTATTCTCTACTGTTCTGTCATCATCTTCTCCAGACCCTTCATCTCTTTCTTTGTGTTCTTGGTGTTGTGTAAGGATGTTGCAGTATATACCATCATTGCCTTTGCAAGAACAATAAACTCGTACAGCCCAGACCTGCAGCTACACAGCTGCACTTTGCTGATGTACAAGGTTTCAACACAGCTTTAAAACCACAGCTGACAACATCTAACAAAGCAGGAGGAGCAACTGGACTTGAATCCTGTGTGGGCATAAGCAGTTCCTCTCCTTCCTTTAGACCCATCTTCTTGTCCCATCCAAACAAGGTGATATCCACAACCGGTGGATCAGGCTGGTCAGCTGATTCTCATAGTAGCACCTGTAGGTGGGCACGTCTTCCATGAAGGCGCATATTACGTTCTGTAGGAGGTAGTGCTTTCACTGCTGGGGGCCTTTTGCGCTTTCGGTAAATTTCATACGGGCTCCATCCAAGGTTACAGAGTTCCTCTGATTGTAAAGATATTTTAAAGTCGCTATTTTTGCCACTGCATGGTGCAAACAGACACTTCTTTCCTGACATTTCGACTTGATCAAAACGTTTCTCTTTGTTTTGAAAGTACTTAAAGGACAAGTTCGGTATTTTACACTTAAAGCCCTGTTTTCAGATTGTTTATGATGAAATAGTGAAATAGCATCTTTTGCAGCGATTTTTGTGTGAGCATACCAGTGAACACCCCTGACCACTCGCTGAGTTTCACGTCTTTGTAAATGAAAGTTTAATGCATTTTAGAAAGGATTGTTCCAGTGCACCATTAAACCCATTGTAGAGGTGTGAGGTGAAACAACAAACACCCAAAAATTCTCAGGGCAGCTGCATATGTCGAAATTTCAGCCAAAACTGTTCTATTTCATCATAAACAATCTGAAAACAGGGCTTTAAGTGTAAAATACCGAACTTGTCCTTTAAACCTAGATCCGAATGGTTAAATTAATACTACACAACAACTTGAGAAAGCAGCAAGAACACTGAATATCAAATGTTTTTAATCCATTCCTGATCAAATCACAAGAAGTCTGAATTTAAAAAAAGAATAAAAAATTTTTTAATAATGGTAACTAATTTTTGAACACCAGATTCACTCACAAAATGGATCTGAATAGAAATTCACAATGTACTGAACAAAACTGTCATTATAACTCATTATAACCTTTTATCTTAATGTGAAAACATAAATATGATATAAGCATATAAAAATATCAGCAAGGATAATTTCGACTTTAAAAATAGACTATGCTCCTTTGCTTCACAACATACTTATTGTATATACAACAGCTCACTGCAACAGCTTATTTGCATAAAAACATGACCAGACCTCAAGAAATGTAAACATATTGAGGTTATCAACATTCACATCAAAGAGCATGAGTTCTTGTGATTCTGAAATGTGAGAATATAGTGTTTACCATAAAAATAACCTAAAATTTTGTTCGGAATTAATAAAAAAGTGTCTAAATTAATCCAAAACTGTTATAGAATTACCATTTTGAAGTCTGAAAGTGGCAGAAATGAAATCAGAATCCTCTAAAACCTCTAAAACCACTTACATATTTTAGAAATTGGCCATACAGTGCAAAATATGTGACCAAAATGGACAATTAAGCTAATATTGCTAATTATGCTAATTATGCAAATTGCTCAACATATGTAAATTAGCATCCGGCAGTTTCTGTATGTTGGGGACCTATACTTTCCATTCATGCAATAAAACTTTGGTGTACTCAACATTTCCGGGTTCACAATGGGGCTCTATGGGCTGGCTACTAGACTATGATGTGAAGAGAGCATTTTGATGCTTTTTTGCAAATTGGGACCACTATTTTTATATGAATAAATTCATGTAGGCTACATACATTACTCTTCTATATGGTTCCAAGCCCTTATGATTTTTGATTTAACCTAATAAAAAAACTGTACAGATATAAAAGTATAAAAGTTATTTGTCACTATTATTTATTATTTTGTATCTTGAATTAAAGTTTATGTATATACTATATGTATATTTACAGTCTAATGAATACTAACTATTTATATGAGGATTTATATTTATATGAGTCAGACTATACTTTTCATTATACATTATAGATCAGTTTTACTTTCCAGATGTATCATGCATGCGTGTAGCAATCATAACCCGATTAACAACAACCTGCACTGATTCTAAATATGACTGTAATAAATCATACATGACCCCTTTAGTTCCTGATTGGAAATTAAAAGCTGTTATGTTTCAAAACAACATAAGCATAAGGGTGAGTAAATAATGGAATGATGTTTATTTTAGGGGCTAATAACCTTTATCATGACTATGAAACTGCTACATACACTTTATCATTTCTTACCTGTCTCTGATCCCTTCAGTCTCTCTAACTTTTTCCCCTACTGTTTGCTCTCCTTTCCAGCATTTAAAAAATGTATATATCCATCTATAAAAGCAATCAAGTCACTGAATGTGTACCTGGTATTATCACGTTGTGGGGACCAATTGTCCCCACAAAGATATTTTTGTGACCTTGTGGGGACATTTTGATGTCCCCATGAGGAAACAAGCTTATAAATCAAACAAAATGATGTTTCTTGAAAATGTGAAGTAGTAGAAGGGTTTCTGTGATGGTTGGGGTTAGGGAAATAGAATATACAGTTTACAGTATAAAATGCATTACGTCTATGGAATGTCCCCACAAAACATGGAAACCAGAATGTGTGTGTGTGTGTGTCCGTGCGTAGCTTATGTGTGATGGCGGTGTTTACAGAAATTGCGTGGGTTAAACTCAAAATAATCTCATTTGAGTCATCACTTTATTTTGTCCCATTGTTTTCCATTTTGCGGGTGGTAAAACTACTGTGCGCGTCGTTCAAATTCATTTAAATTTCGTCCACTTGTAGTTTAGCAATAAAACTAAATGTATATTACAATTTCTATAATGTTTTTACTCTGCACATCGCCTGAGGAAATCCAAAGTTGTTTTGAGGGGAAACAAATTGACAGCCGCGACAGCGGAGATTGTCATGTACCTACAAAAGGGTATTGGAAAAAGCTTGCGTCAGACCTGCAGCAATATCATTCTGGCTTGGTTGGATGTCAGCCAGCGAGTCCTCTGATTCTGACCTTGTTCTTTTACTACTCAGAGTCTAAAACAATGAGGGCATATTAAGTGTTCATTGTATTTTCATTTTAACCGAGCAGCTATGGTTGCGCATTTCACACACAAACACACACCTCTTCAGACCACGTTGACCCTGACAGCAGCAAAAGCAACGCATGCACTTTTAACTTGTAAAACTCGAGGGTGTATGGGTAATGTAGTCTCTGCTCTCGGTGGCACAAATAAATAAGCATGCATTGTGAAGAGAGCTCTGAAAAGCGTCAGCGTAGCCAAAGTATTAAATGAAACGATGTGCAAATGAGCGTTCAGGTACGCTAAAAGCACCTTCTGGGTGCACGGAGAGGTGGTGGTACGCTCGAGCTATATTTGGAAGTGGCGGTACTGAGTACCGGCGCGTACCGGCCCACTTAAAGGCAGAGTCCACGATGTTTGAAAAACGCTTTGGAAAAGAAGACGGGCCGACTACCAAAACACACTTATAGCCAATCAAATGAAATCAAATGCCGTGTTGCGTATTTGTGGGGCGGGTCTATCAACAGAAGGTCCAGATTCTATTGGGGTAGGGGCATGTTTGTTTAGGTGATTTGAAATATCAACATTGGCTTTGAAACATCATGGACTCCGCCTTTAAAGCACTCAATTGCACATTCGAAACTTAGACCTTGTATTGCAAAATGTGTCATGACTCATGACGGTAAATCTGAAACGTCACGGCTTCAGTTTGCAAAACAATTCTTTTTCATCTAAATGTCCTGCATTTTGCATTTTTTTTATTATTATATTTGAATAAATTTTTTTTCAAATAAATAAAACTTAAAAAAATATATTTGATAGTTTGGTAGAAATATTAAGACTAATTATAGGGGGGCTAAGATGACAGATAGGGTGGCTGGAGCCCTCCTAAAAAGGGTCTAGAACCGCCCCTGATTAAAACCATATGATAAACTTTAAATATATTAGTAAACAACAGACATATGCTGCTTTAAATATAAATATTCCTAATTTAAATATAAATTGAGGCTCAAAATTCGAGCCTAAAGCCTCTACAGAATTTTAAATATTTTAACTGTTTCCCCGCCATTGAAACGCTAACTCATCAAATGAGAGAAAACACTTCCCTGCCAATGACAAGTTTTTTCTTGCAATTCATAGTACCGCTTTTAACCACCAGGTGGCAGTACCCAACTTATAAAACCTGGAAGTATTCACTTAAGCCGGGTACACACCAAAATATAATCGGGCTGATTTTGGGCCGATTTTCCCCCTTCCGACAATCCTAGCTATGTCCCGAGTATCGCGAAGGTTTCACAGATTATCTTATCAGATTGTCCCTTCATGTGAGGTGTGTTAAGAGTGTCCGAACCTGCTAGGAAGAACGTCGGAGCCTCGCCGATCGCGAATCGTAAATATTTAACATGTTAAATATTTACGATCAGAAATCCTGATGTGTGTGGTGAATCCCGAGGACAAACGCGAGCACGCTATTGAGATTATCACGTGAAACGAAACCATATCCAATCAGAAAGCGAGATGAGGGAAGACGGAAGCAGTCATTGTGCAGCACAAAGGCCGCTTCTCAATCCGTAGGTCGCATTTCCAGGCTGTATATACGTCATCAAGACTGTCTTATTTCAGAATATATAAAATTGGCTATTATTCGTTGTTCATCGTATATTGTTTTAATAAATTACGACTTGTGAATGTTATGCTCAGTTAACTTGATTAAACCAGGTTCCCTTTCAGTCGGTCACTACGACGTCACGTCGTGACCGACGAATTGGGAACCGCTTCGCGGGTGACCTATCTGCTTCGAGAAACCTTTAAAACGCCAATGAACTTGGCATGCAGATAATTGCATCTGCCAGCGCCGCCCCGCCGCATAGGTATTTAATGAGCGGCAGGTGCAGTTATCAAATCAGCTTTTTAGCTTCGAAAGCTGGCAGACTAACACTGCTCACGAGAAGCTGCTCTAATCCTGAAGGAATAGATCTCTGCGTGTCAGTTGGTTGGGCGAAGGCACCACAGCGAGGCTCGCGAGTGTTTCCACCTCTTTCTTTTCACTCTCTTTTATTTGAGTGTGTGCGTTCTCCTCCCTGTGTGCTTCATCAACTACACAGCTAAAAGAGTGATTTCCCCTAAAAGAGCTGCAGTTGAACTTGCGTCTTTTTAAAGACAGCTGTTCACTGCTCACGGGCGTTAAGCGTCTTTTTAAAGATGTCTTTTCGTCCGTGTTCGACTCCTGGATGCGGCAAGTACATGGGTCCTCGCGATGGACACGATCGTTGTCTCTCATGTCTGGGTCTCCAGCATGCTGAGGCGGCTTTCGTGGGAGGGACATGCTCCGCTTGCGAGAGCCTGACTCTTGCGGATCTGCGGGGTCGTGTGGCGTTTCTCCGGGAACGCCGCCCTCCGTTGCTGATCACCGCCAAGAAGGCGGCTGTGAAGCTACGGAGAGACGACCTCCGCCTCACGGTGCTGAACCGGCAAGCTGGTTCGTCCAGCGGCTCTCAGCCACCGGATCCGCAACCATCTGAGGTTCCGATGGAGACGGAGAGCGCGCGTTCTGCGTCGCTTTCTGCATCCGTTGGACCTCCCGAGGATTCCCTGTCTGTCGTAACATCGGAGGGGGGGCCGTCATTTTCGGACGTTGATCCGGATCCTCTCCCTTCTTCGGGAAGGGTTGCGGTTCCTGATCTCGACCCGGAGATGACGGCTATGCTCGCTCGGGCTGCGGAGACGGTCGGGTTGGAGTGGAGAGCTCCTCCCCCTCCCGTACCGTCCCGCCTAGACTATTGGTACTTTGGGGCTGCACGGGCTTCACAGTCTTCCCCACCGGTACCTTTCTTTCCCGAGGTGCATGATGAGCTGACTCGGACGTGGAAAACCCTGTTTTCCTCCCGGAACCGTCCGTATCAGCCATCACCCCTCACCTCCCTCGATGGGGGGGGCCGCTAAAGGGTATGCCGGTATCCCGACAGTGGAGCGTTCGGTAGCGATGCAGTTGTGTCCTGCCGGCGTCTCCTACTGGAAGGACCGTCCTGCCCTTCCCTCACGGGCCTGCAGGCATTCGTCAGCTCTGACGGAGTCTGCATACCAGGCCTGTGGGGAGGCGGCCTCAGCCATACATGCCATGGCTTTGTTGCAGGTTCATCAGGCTAAGGCTCTGAAGGATCTGCACGAGGGAGGTCACGATTCGGCGGTCTTTAAAGACCTGCGTGCGGCTACGGATCTGGCGCTACGTGCGACCAAGACCACCGCACAAGCCGTCGGTCGTGCTATGTCCACCCTGGTGGTCCAGGAGCGCCACCTCTGGCTGTGCCTTGCGGACATGCGGGATGCCGACAAAACCCGGCTTCTAAACGCCCCGGTGTCCCAGGCCGGCCTGTTCGGCAAGGCGGTGGAAGACTTCGCACAACAGGTCTCCGCCACCCAGAAGCAGACTGAGGCTCTGGCTAACATCATGCCGCGTCGGAAGAGACCAGCACCTGCCCCGTCGACGTCGGCACCTCAGTCTGCCCCTCGCCGAGGGCGTCCTGCAGCGGCGGCCGCCTCCGTTCCTCATCGGGGCCGTCCAAGAAAGCGAGGAACCGGCCGTCAGCAGCCCGCCCCGCCCGCTCAGCCCGCTAAGCCTGGTGGAAAGCGAAAATCTAAGCGGCCCTGAGATGGGCGACCTGGAGGTGGAGGGGATCGCTCTTCGGGAGATGGTGAACGCACCACTCCCCCCCCGGAGGAGGACCGGGTGGGGAATCTTTGGTTTTCTTTAATTTCCGTTCCGCCGGCTTTTCAGCCGGCACCCACAAAACCACAAAAAGAGCGAATTCCTCTTCCTCCTCCAGGTCATCAGAGGCAGTCGGGTGTGACGGATGGGCTCATAACCCTACGTTCTCCCCCTCCTCTCTCGCCAACGGATGTGTTAAGCGCACCGAGATATCTTCATCAGAGTCTTCCCCGCGCAGCCATCCATCAGCGGAGTCAGGTGAGTGCTCATTCTCACAATACACATGTCAACGCAGCCCAAGAGAGCACGTCATCGAGCACCGCCGTTCCGCTCGCCGCGGGTACTACGATTGTGCCGTTAATTCCCCTCGCCCGGTATCTGGAAGCTTGGCAGCAACTTCCCAGTCCGTCGCGCTGGCTTTTACGCACGATCCGTCTTGGCTATGCGATACAATTCGCCCGGCGACCTCCCAAATTTACAGGCATCCGTTTCACTATAGTGAAACCCGCCGATGCGCACGTACTACGTGCAGAGATTGCTGTCTTATTGGCGAAAGACGCGATTCAGCCGGTTCCTCCAGCCGAGATGAGGTCAGGGTTTTACAGCCCTTACTTTATTGTACCCAAGAAAAGCGGCGGGTTGTGACCGATCCTGGATCTGCGCGTTCTGAATCGAGCACTTCACAAGATGCCGTTCAAAATGCTTACGCAGAAAACCATATTTCAATGCATTCGCCCACAGGATTGGTTTGCAGCCATCGACCTGAAGGACGCGTACTTTCATGTCTCAATCCTTCCCCGGCACAGGGCGTTTCTCTGCTTTGCGTTCGAGGGAAAAGCATATCAGTACAAAGTCTTACCGTTCGAGCTCTCTCTCTCTCCCCGCGTCTTCACAAAAGTGGCAGAGGGCGCTTTAAAACCTCTCAGAGAGAGCGGTGTTCGCATCTTGGCATATCTCGACGATTGGCTCATTATAGCACAGTCGCGTCAAATGCTTTGCACTCATCTAGATCGGGTGCTCAAACACCTCGCCCGTCTCGGTCTTCAGGTCAACCGAGAGAAGAGCAAACTGTGCCCGACACAGAAGATCTCTTTTCTCGGCATGGAATTGGATTCGGTCAATCTTACAGCACGCCTCACGGAGGCGCGCGTTCAGTCGATTCTGGCTTGCTTGAATGTTGAACGTTTTCGGGCAAGACTGCGGTCCCTCTGAAACAATTTCAGAAATTACTGGGGCATATGGCTGCAGCCGCGGCTGTAACACCGCTCGATTTGCTGCATATGAGACCGCTTCAGCATTGGCTTCACGACCGAGTCCCGAGGAGAGCGTGGCTAACCGGCTTTCACCGTGTCACGATCACACCGAAATGCCGTCTCACTTTCACCCCGTGGTCAGACCCAGCGTTTCTCAGGGCGGGGGTGCCACTGAGACAGGTCTCCAGACATGCAATAGTATGCACAGATGCCTCCAACACGGGGTGGGGAGCCACGTATGGCGAGCTTGCAGCTTCAGGAGTATGGACATCACCCCAGCTGCATTGGCACATAAATTGCCGAGAACTGTGGGCTGTATATCTTGCGCTCGTCCGCTTCAGCAGCGAGTTGAGAGGCAAAGATGTACTAGTTCGCACAGACAACATTGCGACTGTTGCGTATATCAATCGCCAAGGCGGAGTGCGCTCTCGTCACATGTCGCATCTCGCCCGCCATCTCCTCTTTTGGAGTCAGAAGAATCTGAGGTCTCTTCGTGCAATTCACATCCCGGGGTCGCTCAACACAGCGGCAGACGCGCTTTCCCGAGCAGCGCGCCCCGGCGAATGGCGACTCCACCCTCAATCGGTCCAGCTGATTTGGAGACGTTTCGGCAGAGCGCAGATAGATCTGTTTGCATCTCCAGAAACAACCCACTGTCGCCTATTTTATTCACTGAACGAGGGATCACTCGGCGTGGATGCATTGGCGCACAGCTGGCCGAGAGGTCTTCGCAAATACGCATTTCCCCCAGTGCGCCTCATTGCACAGACATTGTGCAAAGTCAGGGAGGACGAGGAGAAAATTCTTTTAGTTGCTCCATATTGGGCCACCAGGAGTTGGTTTCCAGAGCTCACTCTCCTCGCGACAGCCCCTCCCTGGAGGATTCCCCTGAGGAGGGACCTTCTGTCTCAAGAAGGGGGCACATTATGGCACCCCCGTCCCGATCTGTGGAACCTCCATGTGTGGTCTCTGGACGGGGCGCGGAGGTTGTAGGTGATTTACCCCAGGCGGTATCTAACACCATCGCTGCAGCGCGAGCACCGTCTACGAGACAGGCATATACGCTGAAATGGAACCTGTTTGTTGTTTGGTGTACTTCTCAACGAGAGGACCCCCGAGAATGCCCGATCAGTATTGTGCTTTCATATCTCCAGCACCGCTTGGAGAAGAGGCTGTCACCATCTACTATTAAAGTAGATATCGCGGCAATATCCGCGCACCACGCACCCATAGACGGTAGATCTGTGGGTCAGCACGATCTGGTCATTAGGTTTTTAAGAGGTGCACGGAGGCTCAATCCTTCACGTCCTCCCTCTATTCCTCCTTGGGACCTGTCCATGGTGCTGAACGCTCTCAGGGACTGCCCGTTCGAGCCTCTGCAGACGGTGAGTGTCAAGTTTCTCACTATGAAAACTTTGATGCTCCTCGCACTGGCTTCTATTAAGAGGATAGGGGATCTTCATGCATTTTCGGTCAACGATTCGTGCCTTCAGTTCGGGCCGGCTGAATCCAGCGTTACACTGAGACCCCGTCCGGGCTACGTGCCTAAAGTTCCCACCACTCCCTTTAGGGATCAAGTGGTGAACTTACAAGCTCTGCCTTTGGAAGAGGCAGACCCAGCTATGGCTTTGTTATGTCCTGTACGTGCACTACGTGTGTATGTGAATCGCACTCAAAGCTTTCGGACCTCAGAGCAGCTCTTTGTCTGTTACGGTGGTCAGCAGAAAGGGAGAGCTGTCACTAAACAGAGGATGTCTCACTGGATTGTAGACACAATCGCCCTGGCTTATGAGAAACAGGGCATTCCCTGCCCTTTTGGTTTGAGAGCCCATTCAACCAGAAGCGTGGCTTCATCTTGGGCTTTGGCTCGTGGTTCCTCGCTTTCAGATATTTGTAGAGCTGTTGGCTGGGCGACACCTAATACGTTCACTAGATTCTACAGTGTTCGTGTTGAGCCGGTATCCTCTCGAGTTCTCTCGTCAGATCAGTGAGAACATCGAGGAACGGCTCCTGTGTCGGTTTGGAGCCTTTCTTTTTGGCTGCGCAGAAACCGCACCAGTATGGAAGGCCATTAAGACAAAAACGTTACAGAAAATGTTTTTTGTCTTTTCCACCGCTTGGCGGCCGATGTTGCGGAGCATCGGCTGCCAGCCTCTCACTGGATGTATTCTTGACTATCTGGGTGAGGCTAGCGCCCACATTGCGCCCCCTAGTGGTTTCTTTGTGAGTATTTCCGTGGAAAGTTTATGATTTACCACGTTTCCCTTAGCGGAGTTCCTCTAGTGTTGCTAAGAGAGTGTATTTTTAGAGACTTCGTGTCTTTTTTTCTATCACCTTAGTGGTAGACCCCTAGAGGGTTTTTCTTCCGCAGCGATCTTAGTCCCGCCTGACGAGTTCGCTTCCCAGTTCGCCTAGTCACTATCGTGGGTTAAGGAACAAGTAGTGACCGGCCTCTGCTTCAACCCCAATTCCGTTCCCTTAAAGGGGAGAGTCGGAGGGTTTACGCAGGCACTAGAAGGGTCAGCTTCAGTGGCGCTTTGGTAGGGATTCCCAATTCGTCGGTCACGACGTGACGTCGTAGTGACCGACTGAAAGGGAACGTCTCGGTTACATATGTAACCCTCGTTCCCTGAAGGAAGGGAACGGAGACGTCACGTCCCGTCGCCACAGTTTGCTGTTCCACTGCTGATATCGGCCGGACCCTTTCCTTCTGTCCAGCTTTCTCAGCAAAAAATAGCTGATTTGATAACTGCACCTGCCGCTCATTAAATACCTATGCGGCGGGGCGGCGCCGGCAGATGCAATTATCTGCATGCCAAGTTCATTGGCGTTTTAAAGGTTTCTCGAAGCAGATAGGTCACCCGCGAAGCGGTTCCCAATTCGTCGGTCACGACGTGACGTCTCCGTTCCCTTCCTTCAGGGAACGAGGGTTACATATGTAACCGAGACGTTTTGTGACGTATGCAGCCTGCATATGCGACCTCCGCAGGCAACAGCCTTCGGATTGAGAAACGGCCAAAGTGAAGTTGATGTGGACAGCAGAGATGGAGGATCAGTTTGTTGATTTGTGGCAACAGCACGAATGTTTATACAACGTGTCTTGTAAAAATTATTCCAAGCACTATCATTGAAAAGTCTTCCTGCATATCGTCCGCCATGCTTGTTTTGAAGTCTTGTGAGATTTTGTGGGATTTCCTGTGTTCACAGTCGAGACTCTGATTAAAAATCTGTTTGTGTGTGGTGTGCTGTCTTTAACACATAATGGCACACCACACACTATAGGAGCAAAACGGATAAATCTAGGATTTTTTATCCTAAAGTTTGTGGTCCATCACATTTTTAAAATCTGATAAGATGTAAAAAATATTTTGGTGTGTACCCACCCTTAGGGCAAACAGTTCAAACTAAAGTCTTTTACAAAAAATACAATTATCTGAGCTTTTTGCTCAAAATTGTGTGTTTTTGAAGAAACTTTCCCATATTTGACATGTGAACAAATGAGGGTAGGATGATTTTTTTTTTAAAGCAGAGAATCTGTCCTTTTATTTGATATATTATATGCTTATATATTTAAAGAGGAACATTTTCTGTAAGGCAATACATTTTTGTGATGAATCATAAAAAATGCTGACGCTGACTGGCAACTTTTTTTAAACGCCGGAGGGGAAAGAGTTAATCTGAAGGTTTATGTTTTAATTTGTGAAAGTACTTTTATAGACAAAAATATAGTTTATGTCATTAAAGTATCTTTGATTTTAAAATCTTTCAAATGATCAAAAAAGACAAAGTTTGTGCTACTGGGGTTTATCTTTTAAGGACTGTATTGAGACTGTAAAGGAATTTCTTAAAATGGTAAAATGATTGGGGAAATATTTCTGAAATCAAAGCAACTAAACATTATCTAAATATAAATGATTATATGTAGAATGAAATACCTGTTGATCGTTTACAGAGGGAATAATATTTGTTGTTACACGCTGCAGTTTTCCAGTCTCCATCCGTGTCAATATAAACACAAGCTAAATTGTTTTTGGGTTCTCCTGTAGCCCATTTACTGTAGCTTTGAAACCAGTTATCCACCCAGCGATAGCGTCCACCTGGCTGAAGAAAGCACATTACCACACTCATATGTTAGTAAAATCATTTTTGCAGTGTGTATACAGTATATGATATAGGGCTTATTCGATCTACGTCATCAATGTTCGCGGCGGCCATATTGTTGACATAAAACTGTCAGTCTGTCAATTGACAAGCGAGGCAGCGTGGGTATTATGCATGGTATTATCGGTGTAATTTTTTTTAAAACCGCGCGATGGTGTGTGGTGTAATACACGGATGTTCTAACAACAGCAAAAAGAACCCCGGAATTAGTTTTTATGCGATACCGACTGTCAGAAAACATGAAAGGAAGGAGACAGAGGAGTTGAACCAGCGAAGGAGAGACTCCCAACAGCAAAGTCAGTCCCCATCATTACCCCAGGTAACGTTAGGGATATATACCTCACAGCAAAGTCTGTCCCCATAATTTGATCACATATGGTTAGCTGTAAGCAGTGACTGAAACTGCTCTTTCAAATAAGCTGCCATAAATTGAGACAGTTATTACATTAGTATTAATAACTATATGAACATAATAATAGGTCTGGCATTGATACTAGGTAGGGAATGAAGGGCCGTTCACATAGTTTTGAAAATCGTTTTATATTAAACAGAATAGCGGAGCTCACACCAAAACTATAACGATACAGATACAATGAACGACATCATTGGGATCACTTTCTGAGCGATTTTTCTCACCTGATGAAGGATAAACCATTGATAGCATTAAAATCTATTTGAACTTCAAGTGCACGGCCACTTAAAATGACAGTGAAGCTCATTGCTGAGGTCTATAACATTAGATTACCTCCAGTTGCTGTGAAAATTGACTACGTAATGCTTTTTAATCTATTACATTAACTAACTGTTATGCCAAAAGGTAAGAGATTACACAAACTATTAGATTCACTGTTTAGAGTTACGCGAAACGCAGCGTGGAGGACATCTGCAAAAGTTTTTATTACAAGCAATATTAAAAGCAAGTGATTTGCGCGAGTGCCGTGAGCGAATTAGCATAAATGTATTGTTTGGTGATGTGGACGATGATATAGTTATCGTTATAGTTATCGTTATAATGTGAACAGCCCTTCAGTGCTTGTATGATAAATGCGGATACTGTATGAACGATATAGTTATAAATATCCGGATAAGTTACGGCTGGCAATAAGGACGGATCTTTACTTAAGGCTATTGGGTCTATTTGATATTGTTCCACAATAATCAAGCTCATCTTCTCTTAATACAGACGAGATTAAGCCATTAGGCTACTGCTCCCCTCGACTCAAATCTACGTGCGGCTAGGGGCAGGACAGATGTCATGTCAACAAGATGGCCGCGGCTAGCGACTTCCGGTGTTTGCGAATAAGCCCTATTACATGAATGTGTTTATTGTGAAGAGAGATGAATTTATTACCAGGTTACTGTTGAGTCCGATCCACAAAGGTTCTTTGAGATTGTCGACTTGTAGGCTGGTGTACGCCTGACTGATGGCGTTCAGTACACTCGCAAGATCAGCATCATCAGCTTTACACTGTCTTCTCGCTTCATCCCAGCTCATCTTCTCCAGCTGGACCTTATATGAATCATTGCCCAGACTGAAGTATTTCTGTGGTACTGCTGTGGTCATGGTAGCAAAGAACTGAGATTCTAAAATACAAACAAAATACTTACAGTAAGAGATCAACAAGTCACCCATAAACTTGTGTGTTTACTTCAGTCAATGTGATTGGATTGAGTTACAGGTATAACATTTACGCAGTGAGGTCTTGTCTTCATCTAACCTGTGTTCCTCTTGCAGATGAAAGCTTTCTCATTTTCACACTTTGCATTTTTCCACACACCAGTGAACTTCTCTGGGTCTTTAACCATCACAACACATCTATAGCCCTACATGGAAAAGAGTTCAGATTATTTGTAAACTGTTACCACAAAAACAATCATAAGGGTCAATTTTTACATCATCTGAAAACTGAATAAATTAGAGCCCGACCGATGTGCGTTTTTTCGGGCCGATGCCGATACAGATATTAGGGAGTAAAAAGAGACTGATAACGATATATCGGCCGATATTCTTTATGTGTATATTATAGTTCAGTATGTACTACAGTATATTATACTACAGTACTGTACATAGAATACACTATATACTTTAACATAATATACTGTATATGAATAAATACAATGCAATGCAATGATCACTCACAAATGAGGTGATCACTCACAAATGTGGTGATCCAACACTTATATTGATGTGACAAAGATATGTACTATAGGCAAGAAGTTAACAATAAACTTTATTATCCAAAATTTGTTGGATATCAGTGCACTGAACAGTAAACGTGACTTATTATAAATAACTTTAAAACACAAAGAGAACAAAAGACATAAAACTTGCATCATTTGCAGTTTTGACGAGAATAACGTTATAAAGAGAAACTTATGAAGTCATTGATTAATTTTGGCTTTACAGTAAGTTGTGTACTTCACAACACAAGCAGCAGTAATCTCATATAACAGTTAGTGATATATAAGTGCACGGCTGCGCGTAGTTTAAACGTGTCATTTCTCCGTCTCGCGTCATTTCTCCCGCTTGCGTTTTAACTCACAAGTCGACAAAGAGACGGATTAAAAACACCAAATGTAAGCGGGAATGCGTCTCTCTTGTCCATTTATAATCCAATCGACCAAAGCGCTTCTTAATACCAGGTGTAACAATGTTGTTTAGAAGACACTGCGTGACTGCAGCCACCTGAACTGAGAGACTGACTGACTGAAGTGAAGGGGGTGGGGGATTGGCTGGTGTCACTACAGTGAGTGATCTGGGTCGCCATTAGCAACCAGTATGGCGGACTCTGCTGGACAAACAAGTACTTACATCTTTCAAATGCATTTAATGTGTTCTGTAACAAACGCTCATATCGGCGCATATCTGCGGCTTATACGCCGATACAGATATATCTGCGACATGCTCATATCGGCCGATAAAATCGGCAAAACGATAAATCGGTCGGGCTCTAGAATAAATAACCTTGTTTGGAATTAACCAGCTTGAATAAATAAACTTTGTTAGGATAGGACAATAGGTCAAAGGAGATACAACGATTTGAAAATCTGGTCCTTAGCAACACATATTACTAATGATAAACACATTTAAAACATATTCGCTGTAAGAAAATTTACAAAATATCTTCATGGAACATGATCTTAACGTTATGATTTTTGACATAAAATAATCAATCAGTAATTTTGATCCATACAATGTATTTTTGGCTATTGCTACAAATATTAGGGCTGGTTTTGTGGCTCATTTGTGAAATAATCAATATAAGCACAGCGTATAATAGTACTATACATTATACACAGAAATATAACAGTTTTTGGCAACGAGCCAAGAAAACAGTCGGTTCAGTAATGTTTCAATGTGTGATGTCAATGAGATTTTTATCCCCACCTTAAAATTCAAATTGCAAGGACTGCTTTTGTAGCCCCGCCCACAGCTTCGCGTGACACATGTGGGGGCCAGGGGCAAAGCAAGTGTATGCAGTGTCTCAACAATCAGTAAACATGTTTTTAAAGATTGCCAAATGTAATGACGTTTAAATACATTTTTCCCGAAAGACTTTTATTTTGACGCGGTGATCTTTTATGAGTACCAGTTATACTTGCTGTATAACCTTACCTTGGAACCTAACATTAGGAATGCGTGGTTGAAGTTTGTTTATAAAGAAGTTCCAGCTCATGTGGGGAGTGTTTGTTTAATTTGTGTACCGTGAATTCGTTTGTAAAGAAGCGACAAGTCGATGCTGGATTTGCAGAGAGACTGTGATTAAAAGAACCATTAATGTTGGCTCTGACAGGAATGGCACAGTAGCATTATGTGAGTAAAACAGTTACTACGTTTGAGTGCAAACGCCGGAAGTCGGCAAGCTTCTATTGAAATGGATGAGATCACGTCGCTCTGCTACTGCTTGCGCTGGCTGGCTGACTGGGATGTTACTAAGCACTAAACACTTCTAGGCAGTATGATGAGGCAAGTTGGAGCTAAACTCTGCTAGGATAACAGCCCTCCAGGACCGAGTTTGTGCACCCCTCCTACAGAGTGCATTTCATCCCTTTGTTGCCTCAGATGTTGGCATATTTGTCCTTTGGTGGCTACTGTATCTTTAGGATGCATTGAGTTAATGAAATGGTCAAACCTTTACAACTAAAATCAAAACCTTATAACAGAAGTTAAACTGAAACACACTGCCTGTGAGAAAAACATATAATGAGATGCTTATATTAACTGCTGTGAACAAACACAAAGCTTTTATTGTAAGATTACACAGAAAACTAACTGATGAAACAAATACACAACAAACAAAAGATTAGCTTGATGATTGTGCTACTACATTAATTTTTGCAATAAACTCATGCACTCCCCTAAAAAGTATATTGACCGTACCCATGATGAAGGTTGACCTTTGAGCCAGTTTTTGTATCTGACAGCTCGATTTTCAGTCCACACAAATTTTTTATCCGTGGCAATGTCATTTGCACCGATCCACACGTCATTAACAGCACTTAGCATTAAAGTTGTGAGAAAAACTGAAAATGCAAACAAAGGGATTTTTGTAATGCAATGCATATATATATATATATATATATATATATATATATATATATATATATATATATACATATATATATATATATATATATATATATATATATATATATATATATATATATTATTATATATATTATACACAAATTTAAATAAAGTCAATGTAATACTTTTAATTGCAAACATGTAAACTAGCTTTAATAGTTGAGAATACATTTTGAATTCTTTAAACATCACAATGATGTCAGCAGGTTTCATTTCTTATAAAAATAAATAAATTCAGGTGTAAAGGATGAACAGATAACAGTATTTGTGTCATACTTACATTGCTCTGTGCGACTCCAAATAGACACCAGTTTGCCATTATTAGCAATGCAGTGATCTTGTGCTTTATGCCATGACATCTTATTTTTGAAAAACTTGTAACACTATTTGGAAACACAAACGCTCAGAATTAAGGTGTGCAGCTTTGATTATTAAAATATCTTGGTCAGGGAAATAACATAAAAAATGTCTCAGTTATGTATCTAACCCTCTTTCCCTGAAGGAAGCAATCAAAGATATCACGTCGTGACCGACGAATTGGAAACACACTTCGCGGGACCAATCTACTTCGAGAAATTTTTAAAATGCCAATGTATTGTGGCTCATAAAGGTGCAATGAACAGCAGAATAAAGCATCACGGTTGCAAAATTACCCTTCTCCATATCATATCAATTACCTTCTGCTATTATTGTAACAAGTCTGGCTCACTCCACAACGTCTGTTAGCTTAGCATAATTATGGCGGCTGATCGTTTTTTATCGTCTGTGTTCGTATATTTTCGTAAGTCCCACCCACTGATCTGTAATAGGTCTTTAGCGTAAGTGGGTCCCATCCATTGTCCCCACCTTGGAAAAATGAGGAATGAGTGTCTGTAGTCTTTCACCCTCAACAAAGATATAGCACTTCCTTCTTTCAATGACGCAAAATGACGATTTTTACATCATTGAAAGAAGGAAGTGCAACACTGAAATCTGTATTTCTCCCGTCTCTGGGGAAACTGAAGGAATAATGCACGACCATTCAAAAACATGATTCGGGTTCTAACAATACAAAGCTTAATGCAAATGGGTAAGTGCCCCTTTAAAGATCAAAGGGTTTTGTTCATTAGTTATTGGAATTTGGGCTTTGAATTGTCGTTGGGATGCTTTTGGGCTGGTTTTGAATGCTCTTTGGGATGAGTTTGATACGCAAATCTGGCAACCCTGGATGTGCACTTGCACAGCTGTTTGGTTTGGATTATATAGATTGTATATGTAAACAAATATTTTAATCAGATTGCAATGTTTAGAGTGCATGTAAACTGTAATGTCGTAATCTGCAATCGGATTAAATTCAGTTGTAATGACAACATTTTGTGCAAGTAAACATAGCTAATGTGTTCCTTTCAATAAGTCCTAGTTTTAATGGAAAACCAAGGAATCCCCAGGTTTTTTGGGAACTCATGGTATCTCTTAATAGTTATGTGGGTCCGCAAATGTATTTGGACAGTAATGGTTCTTACTTTTCCTCTAAACAGAGTCCAGTCAGGAGCGCAGCCGCCCGGTGCTACAGTGGTTGGAGACATGGTGGTGTTGACAAAATCAGCACTTCTTTTACAGATTGAGGGTAACGATGAACCACAATTAACATCATTCCAGAATCCTACAGAAACACATACATATTATCCATCAGATCATGTGCACCATTAAAAAGGCGATTAGATAAGACATACAGTATACTATTTATGTGTCACACAATATTGTTGTACAATAACAAGCTTCTGAAATTTTAAACCTAATGGTAAAAGTTATTTATTAATCCAAATGAGGTCAGCTTCAACTAATAAACAACACTAATACAATCTGAATCAACATCTTATAATCTAGATGTGATGTCTCTGGACTGAATAGCTGCCTCAGCATTAGTGGATGTTGTTCTTCATCTATTTGCTATATCATATACAGCTGTGATGAGAAGTTCTTACCTGAGCTTTTCAAAACGGCCACACAGTTCTCATTATTGTTGGCGAAATTTGGTTCATTTTTTTCCCATGCAGTGTATACAACAGGTGAACCGTCCATCCAACTACAAACAGACAAAAACATGTCACATGTTTTATTTGCCCTGCAAATTTCACAGACAGTTGGATGAATGCACCCCTCCCGTGACACATCAACCCAAATGCTGGGTCAAATTACCAGGAAATCACCTGTAGGAACACCTGATAACAAGCATTTCAGACATCTCCCCAACTGCTACATTTGGACTGGATTTGGGTGGGTTAACACAAACAGGTGTCCAGTTCGATCAAATAAGAGGCTGCTCTGACATCTTTTATGGAGAACAAGGGGACATTTTGATTGGTCCACAGCATTTCTCCTTATCATCCATTAAAACCCCCTTCAACCTCATCCAAAACCAGGATGATCGTAAATTCCTTAAGGAAACTGCATGCTATGCACAAGTACTGACTAAACCAAAGGACAAATCTTATTGTTCAAATAATCACAGTTTTTAACAGAGTATCCCAAAAGTATCAGGCCCTGTGCTAAGAAACTGAAACAGGACAACACCCATTGCTCTGATTCTCCAGGGTGCTAGAGATTGCAGGACCTCTAGTGTCCTGTGTAAAGCATTATACCCAATTGTTGCCCATGTGAGACTCACTAAATTAATTTGTGCCTGTGTTAAAATCCCCAGTAGAGGGGACTGTGAGCTACATTAATAACTTGGTTGCACACCACTGCTTTAACAATGAAGAATTTACTAAGAGACGTGAGGAAGCATCATCAAGTTATCATAAGAAATGCAAATAGTCATGGTTATCGGGTTCAATGTACCAACCACTCATGTTAAATTTTACAATGCTTTGAAATCAGCTGAAGTCATACATGTCAACATTGGGATTTGAAAATACAGGAAATTTTCAGATCCCTAACCTACCCACTAACCCCCTACCCCCAGTCTTACTACTACTGATTTCCAAAGGAAATGCAAAATTTACTTTCACCAGAGAAGGACCACTCAGCGGCATTCCAGAAGCGAAATGCTTCTTATGCTGTCTGTTATTCAACAGCGGCTTGACACAAGGATGGTGACAGCTGAAGCCCATGTCTTGCATACGTTTGTGCACAGTGGTTCTTGAAGCACTGAGTCCAGCTGCATTCCACTCTTTGTGAATCTCCTCTCACAATCCTCTCCAGGGTGCGGTTATCCCTATTGCTTGTACACTTTTTTCTATCACATCTTTTCCTTCCCTTCGCTTCTCTATTAATGTGCTTAGACACAGAGCTTTGTGAACAACCAGCCTCTTTTGCAATGACCTTTTGTGTCTTGGGCGTCAACAACATGAAAGCATGGATCCATCCTGCCATGTATTAATGGTTCAGGCTGCTGGTGGTGGTGTAATGGTGTGGGGGATATTTTCTTGGCAGAGTTTGGGCCCATTAGTACCAATTGAGCATCGTGTCAACGCCACAGCCTACCTGAGTATTGTTGCGCATTCTTAGTGAATAATAGTACATATGGAAAGTTCCAATCAGGATTCAGACCCCACCATAGCACAGAGACAGCACTGCTTAGAGTTACAAATGACCTCTTTTTAACATCCGATCGTGGTGTAATCTCAATTCCTATATTACTAGACCTTAGTGCAGCCTGCAGACACAATAGATCACACAATCTTACTCAATAGACTAGAAAACTATGTTGTATCAGTGGTCAGGCATTAGCCTGGTTTAGATCGTATCTAACCAATTGCTACCACTTTGTTTATGTAAATGAGGAAGAGTCATATCACTCCCTGGTTAATAATGGTGTACCACAGGGTTCAGTTTTAGGTCCTATCCTATTCTCGTTATATATGTTACCTCTAGGAGACATCATCAGGAAACACAACATAAGTTGTCACTGCTATGCGGATGATACCCAGCTTTACATCTAGTCACATCCTAGCGAAACCCACCAGTTTTCTAAGCTAACAGACTGCATTAGTGATATTAGGGACTGGATGGCACATAATTTTCTTATGCTAAACTCCAATAAGACAGAGATACTTATTATTGAACCAAATCGCTCCAAACATAATATGCCAGATTACAAGTTGCCCATAGATGGCTGCACTGTGGTGAGAATAGACCTTTTGCGTGTTTGCAAACAGAGATGACGTTTTTTGTGGGCAGAGCCCAACTGGTGGCAGAAAGTGACAGCCCTGCAATAGCGGTGTGCAGTGTTTTTGAAGTGATTTTTAAGGATCCGGTGTTCTGTAGAAGTCTGTTCCCCTATATTTCTCTTAAGTGTAATGTTTCTTATAACATTTTCACCAAGTTACGTTTATTTTATAAATAAATTAAAAGTTTAAATGGCTTGGCTACTGATGTGTGCATGTATGTAATGTATATGTATTCTTCTTTATTGGTAAATCAATTATTTTTACAGTATGAATCACTGAAGTACTTATAAGAGCAATACTATCATGTATTCAGTATAATATCATTTATTAAATATTTCATAATTTTCCTGTTTTCAATTTCTTCTTTGCTCATATTTTTAGCCTACTTGTTTGTTCTAAAATGATTATGTTTACATACAAATTAATTTTATAGGCCTGTTCATATATTATCAACACTTTACATCATGTGTGTGTGTGTGTGTGTGTGTGTGTGTGTGTGTGTGTGCTATGTATATATATTTATTAGTAAACATTATAATTTAGAACAAACAGGAAGAAGACATAGGCTAAGATATAAGGTAAAAAGAAGTAATAGAAAACGAAAAAAATATGAAAACTTTAATAAATGGTAATATTATTTATATTATGAACTCATTCAAATCTTTAATCTTTCTAAATAAATTATAAACGTAACGTGATGAAAATGCTATAAGAGACACATAGAGGGAACAGACTTCGACAGAACACCGGATATCTTCTCTAATTATTTTCTATTCTAATTATTAAAAGATTTCCAAATGATATCATCACTCCAGTCTGTCCGGTTCAGGGCTTATTGCAAACATAAACACCTACGTTTATCTTCAAATGGTGTCTTCGACGACGGTATATAATAAAAATGAAGGCATTCCTATTCTGACACTCAACAGCACAACAAAACATTTTCTAGTGAGTTATATTGTTCGTTTCACACTCTAAAAAAATTACCACAAAAGTCCAAATTGGCATGTTTACACTGGCTACCAGTTAAATATTGCATACAATTAAAAACATAGCTAATCACCTACAAAGCCTTACATGGCCCAGCACCCTCGTATCTTAAAGAATTACTATCAGAATACAATCCATCACGTACACTGCGATCACAAAATTCTGGCCAATAAATTAACCCTAGAATATCAAAAGTGTCTAAAGGTGGTAGATCTTTTTCATATCTAGCCCCTAAGCTCTGGCATGATTTACCAAATAATGTTTGAGAATCAGACACAGTCGATCAGTTTAAGTCTAAACTTAAAACATTCTTCTTTAACAAAGCATTCACATAAAATGTCCAGTAAATGTACCTATCACGCAATAGCTAGGTTGTCCAGAACAAAGCATTCACATAACTCATCTGGGTAATATGCCGCAATAGATAGCCTGTCTGGAACCGAGCAGATGAACTTGATAAATTGTGGAGATCTGGAATTTTCGCTAAAGGGTGTGTCCGTGACGGCCTGGCAAAGTTTGATGTTTCACCATGAGAGAGCCAAAGATGTGTTTTTTAGAAGCCACACAATATATGCTTTCTAATATTAAGTCTTCATTTGTTAAGAAAATAAAGAGCCAGCCAAAGACCAGTCAAGGAAGTCACACAAAACCAATGCAGAGCTGATTTTCCATCACATGGGAACGGTTACATAAGAAAAAAACACAAAAACCCACGCCACTGGTATTCATTGTTGTGCCAATGGGTGGCTCTTTACACTACCATAACAATTAGATTGACCGAAATCAAACCCACAACAATAAAAAGACGAAAACATTCAAAAAAGGTAATGATGCTTTGACCATTGAACTAGGAAATGTCCCCGGTTTTTATTTAAAAAATCTGGTTACCTTATTTTACACTGACATATTTATGTGGATAAACAAGGTTGGTATCAATATATGTATCCATAAAACTAAATGCGTGTGACAACAGTCCAGTTTACATGACATGATAAGTTGTGCCCACAGGATCGTAAATACGTTGGTTACTGTTTTTTTTTTTGGATGTTTAAATCAAAAAAAATTGGATGTTGAAATCCTTTAATCAAAATCTGACATTTTCATCATAAATATATGAGTTCAATGAGGTTTAAAGTTCAAGTTGCTTATCCTGCACCTTAAATGTGTAATCTGCTCTCCAATTTGGGCTGTTTTAACATGTTTTTCAGAGTGAACCCAAACTTCTATTCTCTGGGATGCTGGATTCTTATTGGTCATTGGAGTGTTATTTCCAGATATCAATAATAACAAAATCTCATCTGGTTACTGAGAGTTATACGTTTGTATTTTTTCTTACAAATGATCAATATTTAATTTCCATATATTTACTCATGTACCGCCAATTAGCTGTACGTACACCCAGATGATTATCATCACAAATAAATCCCTTAAATGTGATCCTGTTCACCCTGTTGTGTTTATTCTGCGAAAACCACTGGTTTGGCTGTACATCATCTTTTACAGTTTAAATGGTTTGCTTATTTGGTCTTAGTTTAGCATCCAGCCCATGTTGTAGTCTTTCATACTCACCTAAATGATTTGTCCAACTCTACAGTCATCCCGATGTAGAAGTGAGTTTGTGATTCTCCAAGTCTCGATATCTATGAAACAGCATCAGTTTAGTCCTCCTCAAATGCTTGTAAATAAAACACTTAAGTGTTTATCCCTCCTCTGAACTATAGACTGTGTCTTCAGTCTACTGAGGAGTGAGCTTAAATATTGTGAAGCCCAAACAAAAGAACCACAGACTTTTCTTTAACACAAGGAGCAAATTTTGTTTTTGTAAAAAAAAAAAACAATAATAAGTCTAATCATCTAACTTCCAAAACATATACTGGCCGCAGGAATAAACACCCTGATGGACATCCTACATACTCATGTCTCAAAGAGAGGCCTAGTGGCTGTCTTTTCAAAGAACATCAATGGTGAGAATCATCTCGATATCTTTATAGATGCAACATGTGGCTACAAATAAAGTTCCTGGCAGTCATATATCAATTACCAAACAAAGCAAATGGAACTGTAAATGGATCTTCACCAGACCATATTTAAGTTTCAAAATCATAACATATCCATCAGTCAGACAGGAGAAATATTTGGTAAAAATGCACTGGTAAGCTCAGCAACAACAAACAATCCTGGACTTCCATATAAGATTACAATGGTGGATGATGGCATTATCCTCTCCATGATAAAGAAAAACCTCTTTACACGGTCCAGACAAATGAAGAAGGCTCTACAAGAGGTAAAGATGGCATTGTCAATAAAAACAATAAAGAGAAGATATAAAACCTTTTTTGGAGAAATAAAACTAATATGTATGAGAATAAAAGTGATGGAGAAGGCTATGAACATCTCATGATATGGGCAGAAAACATCTTCAGTAAAATAGTGTTCAGGCAGTGTGATTGCATTTCCATGTATGCTTTCCTAAGGCACTGGGTCGCTGGTGTTTTTTGGTGATGTAACAGAAGACAGAAGCATTCAGATTCACTTCTCCAGACATTGTAAAGGGGTTCCCCTTCTGTCACTCACTCAACGAAGGCTGTTTCTCAATTCTAAGAACGCAAAGAACGGACTCGCGTTCTCGTGGTTGACTGGTCTTGCCAGGCGACCTTGGAAGAACGAACTCAGAAGGTTGCGAGAACACAGAACGCACCTGTGAGAATTGAAATATTTGCGATCTTCCTGCTGGTTACGTGACCTCCCCAGATTTCAACGCGCAAGTCTACACTCGATGCATCCTCGATATCAAGAACGCATCTGGGTATTTTCCTGCGTCCTCTGTACTTGCGTTCATGAGAATTGGAATTGAACTTCAACTGTTAATGATGAAGTAGAGCGAGGACACAAGGACGCAAGATCGCTGAAGAACGCATATTGAGAAACCGCCATTGTGTCAATGAATTGACACTACGGGTTTGACCTTGGGAGACCACTCTATGAAATAGACCAATGAAAATTGAATGGAATTTACATATCATGACTCCACCCAGGAATCCGGGTATAAAACGGAGGCTGGTAGGCGTTTTCATTTAGTTTCTGTTCTTCGGAACCGATGTTGACGTGTGTATCTCTCATATCGCCTGAGGATTCTTCTACCATGATATGCGGCTGTTGGTTTTGTGACGATGCTGTTAGCGGTCTCTGCTTCCAGGTTCCAGAGCATGTTTAAGTGTACTGAAGAGTCCCCTTGGTTACAGTATTGTTCAAAATAATAGCAGTACAATGTGACTAACCAGAATAATCAAGGTTTTTAGTATATTTTTTATTGCTACGTGGCAAACAAGTTACCAGTAGGTTCAGTAGAAACTCAGAAAACAAACAAGACCCAGCATTCATGATATGCACGCTCATAAGGCTGTGCAATTGGGCAATTAGTTGAAAGGGGTGTGTTCAAAAAAATAGCAGTGTCTACCTTTGACAGTACAAACTCAAAACTATTTTGTACAAACATTTTTTTCTGGGATTTAGCAATCCTGTGAATCACTAAACTAATATTTAGTTGTATGACCACAGTTTTTTAAAACTGCTTGACATCTGTGTGGCATGGAGTCAACCAACTTGTGGCACCTCTCAGCTGTTATTCCACTCCATGATTCTTTAACAACATTCCACAATTCATTCACATTTCTTGGTTTTGCTTCAGAAACAGCATTTTTGATATCACCCCACAAGTTCTCAATTGGATTAAGGTCTGGAGATTGGGCTGGCCACTCCATAACATTAATTTTGTTGGTTTGGAACCAAGACTTTGCCCGTTTACTAGTGTGTTTTGGGTCATTGTCTTGTTGAAACAACCATTTCAAGGGCATGTCCTCTTCAGCATAGGGCAACATGACCTCTTCAAGTATTTTAACATATGCAAACTGATCCATGATCCCTGGTATGAGATAAATAGGCCCAACACCATAGTAGGAGAAACATGCCCATATCATGATGCTTGCACCCCCATGCTTCACTGTCTTCACTGTGTACTGTGGCTTGAATTCAGAGTTTTGGGGTCGTCTCACAAACTGCCTGTGGCCTTTGGACCCAAAAAGAACAATTTTACTCTCATCAGTCCACAAAATGTTCCTCCATTTCTCTTTAGGCCAGTTGATGTGTTCTTTGGCAAATTGTAACCTCTTCTGCACATGCCTTTTTTTAACAGAGGGACTTTGCGGGGGATTCTTGAAAATAGATTAGCTTCACACAGACGTCTTCTAACTGTCACAGTACTTACAGGTAACTCCAGACTGTCTTTGATCATCCTGGAGGTGATCATTGGCTGAGCCTTTGCCATTCTGGTTATTCTTCTATCTATTTTGATGGTTGTCTTCCGTTTTCTTCCACGTCTCTCTGGTTTTGCTCTCCATTTTAAGGCATTGGAGATCATTTTAGCTGAACAGCCTATCATTTTTTGCACCTCTTTATAGGTTTTCCCCTCTCCAATCAACTTTTTAATCAAAGTACGCTGTTCTTCTGAACAATGTCTTGAACGACCCATTTTCCTCAGCTTTCAAATGCATGTTCAACAAGTGTTGGCTTCATCCTTAAATAGGGGCCACCTGATTCACACCTGTTTCTTCACAAAATTGATGACCTCAGTGATTGAATGCCACACTGCTATTTTTTTGAACACACCCCTTTCAACTAATTCAACTAATTGCCCAATTGCACAGCCTTAAGAGCGTGCATATCATGAATGCTGGGTCTCATTTGTTTTCTGAGAATCTACTGAACCTACTGGTAACTTGTTTGCCACGTAGCAATAAAAAAATATACTAAAAACCTTGATTATTCTGGTTAGTCACATTGTACTGCTATTATTTTGAACAATACTGTACATTATTTGGTATCTTATTTAAATGAAATTCTTCATATTTTGTTTACTAATAAATCATTGGAATATTGGATGTAATTACCTTCACCTGTGTATAATTAGCACTCATATTTACAGTATATTGTTCTCCATTTGGTAAAAAAATATTACCTTGATAAAGGCAATTAACCTCACTGAAACGTTGGTAAATAAACTGTGCTTTAGTGAGTGTCAGGCGCCACCATGTGGGCAGTGCTGAACACTCATCCACACTCTTGCCGCTGAGGGTGAGTATGCACCTGTTCCTGGACTGTGCAATTGACTTTTATTCTCCTCATCATCCCCAATGGTCCAGCCCAGTCCTCCTGCCTCTCCGCTGGTCCCGGCCAGCCTCCCTCCTCCTCTTCAGTCACCAGCCAGTCCATCAGCCACAGAACAACTGGCAAACAGCCACCCCCCAGCTCACCCTCAGCACATTAGCATCACTGCGTTGGTTACGCCATGGTGTGCCTCTTTGCCAGCTATCTTGGAGATCTTTTGTTCTCCTCCACTGTCCCCCGAGATCATGAGGTCAGCTCTGTCCTCCGATCCAGTGGCTTTACCTAGGGCATCTCCTCCAACCTCTCCGTCGGGTCCGTCTCTCTCCACCAGCTCCATCAGGCTCCCTCTGGCTCCGCCCTGGTCTCTCTTTGTCCCGCCCTCCCCTCTGGACTCTTGTCATTCTGATGCCATCCCTCCCTTCGTCCCACCGGCTTGCTTGGGCTTCTTCAACTATTAGACGTCACCTGGGGGTTCTTTCACTCTGGCTCCGCTGCGGATGTCTGGAGCCCATCCTCCACCTCAGTCAGCTGACCGACCGGCTCCTCCCATGCCCTCAAGATCCTCAGCTCCACCCAGCATCACTCCCTGTCATCCATCCCAGGGTGGGGAAAGACGTTCCACCATCCTGGCTCCTTCCGCCAATGACTCCACACTGGGGCTTCCCTCTGGCTGGTCTCTGGACCCCCAAGATCCCTGGCTCCTCCCATCGTCGTCACCTTCTGTGTATTGACTTTTTGGTTGTCGTCATCCTCCCCCACCACTTCGGTGTTGTTTTGGTTACGGTGGGGGGATGTACGGTTAGGGTTTTGTTATCATTGTCACCCGTGTCAAGTAATCAATATCACAGTCCTCACCTGTTCCCTCATTGTTAGTCTGTGAAAATATTTCCCTTGTGTGCTCCAGATCTCGTCCTGTGTTTGCTGTGTATCATCGTCATCATTAAATATTTCTATGTTTTTGTATCCTGTTGTCCTTTGTCGTCTTTGTGTGCAGTAAACCATAGCATGGACATTCAGGATTTTTTTGTTGCTGAGCTCACCAATATTTATTGAGCTGACTGTACATACTGCTGCAGATATAAGCTCTGCCTCGTACCTCCGTGACACTATGATGTCATCCACCAGCATGCATTTTAATTTAATGCATTTAGCAGCAGAGTACAAGTCAAACTAGAAAACTTTATCAGTATTTTATTTTACCTGCTTCCATATGAATCTCCTCTCAGTCTGACCAGTGACGACAACAAGATCAGCATGATTCTTCTTACAGAATTCACGAGCTTCTTCCATAGGGTAAATTTCAAGATTTATGAAATACTGACTGCCATTGTACTGAATCCAGCCATCAGACGTCTTGTTATATTCTATAGTGAGAAGAAAATGGGACAAAATCTTCATTTATTGGATCTATAGCTGGAAAACATTTCTGAAATGTTTCTGTTCAACATACGTGACTTCAATAATACAACATTATAAGATAATAGCTTTTATAATTTATGGAGAAGTTTAGTAGACTAAGGGTTCTTCACAGCAATGCTATAGAGACGTTTTCAACATATGGGCCACAACAGTATTGCAGGGGGTGTGGGGAATATTAATAAAAATAATAATATTGCTCTTCCATGTCTTTATTGAGAACAACCGAAAAACCTCATAGTGATTGTGGAAAAAGTATGTTATGACCTCAAAAAAGCTAACTGTAGTCAGGTTTTAGCACACCTGGAGTCTGGTTAAGATAATACATTTGGAGGTGTGGACTACAGCTACTTTGATTGATAAAACCCCTCAGACATTTGGAGTTTGATCTGCACAAGAACACACTTTGCAAGAATTGTTGCTTTACATAAAGCTGAAAAGAGTTACAAAGTTATTTCAAAGACTTTAGAAATTCACCAGTCTACAATCTACAAATAGAGACATACTTTTTCTTGTCGCTCTACATCATTACGCACATATATCAAACTTTGAAAGTTAACCAAATAAATAGCATAGGTCTATATTTAATATATATAGAAGCATTGTTCTCGACTTGCTTTCCCTGTAACTTTATGTCATACGATGATCGCTCTGTGCAGCGCTGCACACACCGCCTATGGAGTCCGTGTAGCAGGGTACATGCTCCTCGTCCCAAACAGGTTAACTGACAGCATGGTAACATGAAACGAGCGGTAAAACTCCCTTCTGCATATTTCATTTTTTTATTGCAAGCACCTCGTGCCGCCCCTAGCTAAATGCCACCCTGGGTGGCTGCCATCCATGCCTTAATCCGCAAGTGATATTGTTGATATATGAAGAGTTCAGATGTTAAAGCCGCTAAACCAGCCACAACCATTAACTCTTTCACCGCCAGCATTTTTCATGATTTTCACAAAAGTTTATTTGCCTTCTAGCAAATGCTCTTTTTTAAACATATAAATATACAATATATGAATTTTTAAAAAAAGACCCTCTGCTTTCAAACAAAAAATCAGTTTCATCCTACCTTCATGTTTTCTGTTTTTATCACCTCTGAAATATGTGTAGGTTTCATCAAAAACACCAAATTTTGAGCAAAAAGCTGAGATAATTTCATTTTTGTGAAGGACTTTTGATAGAGATCAGATGCAGAGCGATCTTTAAAACATACACGGACAAACAGCTGTTTTCCCTAGGGCAATACTTCCGGGTTTTATAAGTTGCAGAATACTGGTGGATAATAACGGTTTTGCAGATTGACGAGATAACTTGCATCAAATCCGCTTAATTCCGCCCTCAGGCCATTCAGAAATACAGTTTTTAGGCAGAATCCACTAAGAGTCTGATCATGGCCGTAGCTACCACTGAGGACACACCGAGGTCATGTCCTCGGTAGTTTTTTCTTGAAGTTTCGTTTCATTTTGATGTGAAAATAGCCGACGAGACAATCCTTGCATCTACGGACCATCACGTGCAGTGATGGAAATAACGGCGTTATATATAAACGTCGTTTCCTTACAGCGTTACTGACATTAAAAAGCTGTGCATTAGTATAATTAATCTCACTGAAGCGAGTAAACTTTCATCATTAGACAGGCAATGTTTTTCTCTTGCGTGTGTTGAGGGGTGGAAAACACATAACTGATTGGCCTGTGTATGTTAGAGGGGGTGGGACAACCACATAATCAATGATGATTGGCTGAATTTCCATCGTTAGCCAACCAGAAGCAGGATTAGCTCATACACTATATACATGCACAGTCCGAGCAGTGTCGTGTTGCCAACTTGTTGATGACTTTGTCGCTAGATTTAGCAACTTAAAAAAGCGAAAAAGGACAAATCTAGCGATCTTTTCTGTCGTGGTTGGAGACTGACGCGAGAGCATGTATCATTCTCTACACTCAACGAGCAGCAGGTGCTGCTAGACAATCACAAGCAGCCCGGTCCTCACGTGGAGTCCGCCCGAGTCCCTCACACCCGCAACGACAGAGCGATGGAAGTACAACAAGCTCAAAGGTAGCGGTCGCAAACACAGTCCCTCCACGTCTGTAATTCTAATCTAATAAAGCAAATGAAAATGAAAAGGCTGTAACAAACTTAACTATCATTTGGAAAGCCAGCAAAAGATGAGCAGAGAAGAAGGGAAGATGAGAAAGTTAAAGGTTATGCAGCAAATAGCCTACAATATGGGATGCAATACGGCTATCAATGAGATTAAAACCTACACTACTGCTCAAAAGTTTAAGGTCACTTAACTAAAATGTTAACTGTGGTCTTAAAATCATTAAATCTGAAGGCTTATGGTTAAATGCTTGAAATTACTTTTGTAGACAAAATATAGCTGTGCCAAACAGATTAATTTTTGTTATTAGAAACCAAAAAATATATTTTTTGAAATAGATGACTTACACTGAATATTGAAGAAAAAGCAGCCACTAAGAGCCCTTATTATATATAAACTCCTTCTATACTCTTAAAAATTCATCCTAAATTGAAAATTTAAGAAGCTTCTTGAAAAAATGACACAGTTTTGCAGTTTCTAGGCAAAGGGTGACTTGCACTTCAGATGATGAAATGTAACCATTGATTTATTTTGGATGCTTTTAGTCACCAACAAAATTCTCCAGACACAGTTACATTTGTGCTATGCCGTAGTTTGGACATGTTTATTTTTATTCTGTAATATGGAAAAAATGTAAATAATAAAAAAATGTCCTCGGTATTTGAAAAATCCTGGCTACGGCCTTGAGTCTGATATAAAAGCTAATTAACAAAAAATCATGCCAGATGCACTTAGGCGGGTTTTGCATCTGAACTATTCATATGCAAAAATGTCTAGAATAGAACAATAGTTTTCCATCAGTGAGGCGTGCTACATAGGGGGTTGAGTAAAGAAAGGGGTGAATAAAAGAGCATCAATTGGGTGCTCTCAAGATAAATATACATAAATGGAAAAAACTCTCTTATATTGTCTTTCTAAATCTTCCCCTAGTGGCAGTTGTAATAAAGTTTCAGTTTGATGGAAATCTTGATTTCTCACGTCATGACCCCTTTAACAACTCGACGGTACAGCCAGATATGATTCTTCTGTGTTTATTTTTAAGATTGCTGCTTAAAGTTTGTGCACTGATGATTTAAAAATCATAATCTTTAAAAGATTCATAAGTTTTAACATATTTGATCATGAAATTGCAAGCTTGAAATGCATCAATGTTTTTTTAGTTCTTTAGTAAACTGTTAGATTAGGTTATAGGGACAATGTTTAGATTAAAGATGTATCACTCCATATCACAGAAACTCACATTAAAACATGAATCTACTAGAGAGCTACGTATAGATCTAAAGTTGAGCAACATGAGAAACAGATGAATGCTGTTGTATAACACATACTGTACACAAGTGAATCTTTACCTTTAATGACTGATGTCGGTGGGGATTTTGGAGTTATGCCTGTAAAAAAAAATTTAATAAAATTTTATACAAAGTTAATATTTTTTTCTATGTTGGTGTTTCAAAGTCCTTCCCTGCATCTAAAAGAGGTTTGTAATGTAAAGGATAATGTACATGCAGATGCTTTTATCCAAAGTGACTGAAAAGATTATCACAAAACTAACACAGGGAAATCAAAACTTACAATCTGAATGTGTTTGTCCTGAAATAACAACACATTATCCCACTTATTATACAGCTACTAGCCAAATTAATACATAACTGGACATAAATATTTTATAATCACATTGTTATGTCAATAATAAGGTACTCGACGATGTGCACCTTATAACCTTTGTAAACGTTTACCACATCATACAAATATTAAAGCAAAAAATACGAAGTCTTCCTTCTGTTGGAACAATTATTCCCTGACCGACTGTGACCGGTAATGCCCCATTTAGACGGCCAGTGACTAGCAGTAGCAGAGCGATCTCATTCATTTCAGTGGTAGCTTGGCGACTTCTGGCGATACGTGTTAAAGTGACCGTTGGCAACCGAATGGGTGTGTCCAGCGACAGGGGAAAGTTAAGAAAATTTTAACTTTATGCAAATTAAGAGTTTGGTTCCAAAAAGCGATAAACGCCATTTAAAAAAAAATTGTTACTGTCAAAATCAGTATTGTATCAGGTCAGTAATTAAAAGTAAATTCTTAATTTCATGCAAAATACAATATCCGCTGTGTTATTCTGTCATATTTTCTCCTTTTTTTCCCAAAATGCAATAAACGCCACTCCTCCTTTTCTGCAGAATGCAATAAATCTGCTCAACAAATCACAGCACACCATTCCACGCAATGTAAACAACAATGGCGGCACGGAATACACACAGAATCCTAGTTTTCCTCATTACTTTGTACTCCGTGATCAACAAACAAAATAATACTTATAAATACTAATGATGGCACTGATAAACCTGTGGTGATTTTCTGTGACTGGAAAGAAACGTAAGCCATCAACATCTAATCATTTACGCGAGAGGCACTCGAACTGGGTGTTGCTTGTTCTCCCGACAGCATCAAGCTTCTGTAATGCTAACACATTGACCCCAGAGGATCTTATAAAAACTTTATAATAACTAAATAAATAACTTTCCATTATTTTACGAGAAGCCAACGAAAATCGAGCAGAACCGAAACATTTTACAGCTGATATCTGTTAAGAAGTTCAGCAACGACGTCCCAAAGATAACAGCATCAATGACAGAGTTATGAATATGACAAAGTAAGTGTTTTGATGCCATTAATGTTTATTTTTTTAATCAGTGTATACCACTAGTCAACTAAATGAATATAACATGGCAAAGATTAATGCACATTTATATATTGATCCAATAGATTTATAGCATTTTGAAAAAAAAACGTCATGGATTTATTGCATTTTGTAATCAGTATTTATAATAAATCTTTAAAAATCAAATTATGTATGTTTTTATAACCTAAAGGTGCTATGTGAAAGATTGTAATTGAAAATAGGGGTTTTCATCTTGTCACTTTCTTTGTATAGAAAGCCAAAATGAGTCAAAATGGATTTATTGTGTCTTGGTACCAAACTCATTAAATGATGAGCAATTTTCGGGAGCGATTTTCAGCAGTGACTACCAAAGGGAGCGAAGCAACGGAGTTCTCGTCATCCTTCTACCGTCAGTTACTGGAGTAGACACTACTCATTTGTTTATAGTCCTATTCGGACGGGATTCGTTTTACAGGGGTAGATGGCGTAATGTAATTTTACCGCAGGACATCTGTAATATTGATGGTCAATTCGGACGGGATTAGAAATCTCAGTAAAACATTCAGAAGTGGGAGGGGTAACTCAATTACGCAGCGTGTCACCTCTCTTGTCGTCACCATGCACATTTATTATTTAAGTCATTTAAACTTACTGTACTGTAAATTACTGTAAATTTAAGGCAGCAAATAATTTTTTACAATGTACTGACTTCAAAATGTTGCGGCTGACCAATCAGAATCACAAATTCCAGAGAGCCGTGTAATAAATCTAAATATTCATCAAGGCAATTCATTCACTAACACATTTTTATTTACTCTGTACTGTATATACTTGCTTATATCTGCCTGTGTACCTATTGGAATCTGACAGATCCAGTCCATATAAGTATCACAATCACGATCATTCCACATGCGTGCATAATTACTGCCATATTCAGCACAGTTCTCATTATTGTTGTAGTTGCTTGGTTCACCAGAGGCCCAGTTCTGATAATCGGACTAAAACAGAAATAAACACACAATCACGGACAGAAGAACATGATAGAAATGTAAAATAATGTTAGAAGGAAAAGCCTCAACGAATCAACACAAATAGAGAGAGAGTAATGAGAAATCACTTACAGGAGTTTGATCTGACCACACATAACTAGAATTATTGTCCAATGAAGTGAAGCCGATCCACGCTGGGTCTGATTTGTAATACCTGAAAAAAATGTCATGTGACAAAACTGAAATTCTTCTCTCTTTGCTAATGGTCTGCAGTATGTGTTTCCCTTCTTGCGAGTTGTGCAGGGTTATTTTTTCACTCAGAGGGCATATACTTCATATTTGTCACATAAGACTAAAGTTCTGTCTACTTGAGTGTGGAGAGACGGGAAAGACAGAAAGCTCTAAAATCTTCTGTGACTACTTGACTGTATTGAGCACAGGGACATTTCAAGATTTTGGGGGCCCTAGGCAAAAAGTGAAGTGAGGTCCCAAGTCCTCCCTCAGACATTTTTTTTTATTCAGATGGGACTTTTTAGCCTGGGTGCCAGCCGATCTTAGCCCTGCTGTTGTGGACATTTTGAAAATGGGAAGATCAGTCTGGGGTTTCACCGTTGAGGAGCTACTATGCTAGACCCAAAGCTGGTCGAACCAATCAAATTGTCAGGGCGGGCTTTATACGATGATGGACAGATGATCAACAGTAACCCTCAATTTCCACCGACTGCGGAAAGGCTGCGGAACCGCTGCGGAACGGTCAATCGCTTTCCATTCAAGTCAATGTGTGTATTTCCACTGACTGCGCTCCGAATCCGTCACAGCTCCGGCCATCCGAAGCCCTCCGACACAAATACGCAGAGCTTCTATTTTTGACGGATGCCGGACAGCTCCGCAGGGCGGAGCCATGAATGTATCGCGTGATATTACCTGAATTCACGAAATCTCGTGTTGGGATCTGGGCTGGTTTGTAATAACGTCATAATTCAATGTCATAATGGGCGTAGACAGAACTAGATATCGCGCGATCTTCATGTGAATTTGCGAGAACTCACGGGTACTCGTCACTTCAGCACGCAGCCGCTCTGCAACAAATACGGATCCGGTGGGTATTGACGGATGGCCGAGTGCGGAGCCGTAACTTAGCGGAGCCGATCTGCAGCCGCTCCGCAGTCGGTGGAAATCCGGGGTAACGTCACCAAAGAGCGCGTGTGTTGAATCTATTTACAACGAAATGGCTGCCGCTGTAGAATTCAGATGTGTGGATTCTGACATTGAGTCTGTTCTAAAAGATATCGACAGAGCATTGATTTAAAAAGAGGAACAGAGAAACGCAAGCAAGGCATTTGTTGATGTTTTTGCCGTCCTTCCTATGGGATTCAGCAAAAGTTGGTCGCACTTATGGAGGACAAAGTTAAAGAAGTAACTGAAATGGGCATCACGGCAATGCAACTCGGCGTGCATGTCTCTGATGCAGAAAAAAGGGTCTTGCAAGAACTGTTGATAAGGTATTCCCATTGGTTGCTAAAGAGTAAATTGACATACACCAGTGATTATTCTCCAAGCCATGAAAGGAATAATTCATGATTACTCATGGTTTTAGATGTACTGTTGCAGTAGTTTTAGGCAAAAATAGCAATTTTTCGATCTCAAAACCACTAGGTGGCGCTATGTAAAAAATCTTGCATGGAACTTCAGGGCATGACTGTGTTACATCTAGCTAGTTTCACACTTATACACTTTAGTTTAGCAAAGATCAGTTGTAAGACCATAAGGCTTGCTTGATATGAAAGGTTTTGTTCAATTATAAGGCCAACTAGTTGTGCAGACATTAGAGCTGAAGATCTTTGGCATTAATTTATCTTGGCCTTTATCTTAATTTCATTATTGCCAAATACCCATCTTAATTCACAATGTATTATCTTTATTTATTCGTTAAGAAATAATTATTTTTATTGGCATGTTGGCCTATTTATAGTGTATTGCATAGGCCTATTTAGAGTGAGATCTTACGATGTTACAGATTACTTCTTTTATTTCTTTGTTTTGACTTCCAAGTTGCGTAGCCTAGTTAGTCATAAATAAATAATGTTAAAACCTGTGTAAATTACTCATTCTTGACAAAAGCTGTGTACGTGTAGCCTGGTCCAACCAGACTCTTGTACATTAATTTCATTTGCACATAGAGTCTGGCCACACTCCATTGCAAAGCATTACTTCCGTTAAGGAGGGTCCTCTGTTGAAGTTTAAAACTATTGGATCTGCCCTGATCACTCTGAATCTGCCATAACCAATCGCTAACGTTTGGTCGTGACGTGTGTCACTCAGTCTGGCGCACGACCTCAACGTCCGTGTTCTTAGCCACTCCCCGCTGTTCGCTAATTGGACCTGCAGATTTTTGCCGGAGAAAACGAGACTCTACACATCAATCCCAGACATTGTTCTGAAGCGAAATGAAAATTAAGCGGAAGAACGTAGGAGGCGGAGCCAGGCTAGTGTACGTGCACACATTTAAATAATGTCGGGCTGTAAACGGGTTCGGGCTTTTAAAAAGCTGTAAATCAAAATTTTCCTTTGGGTTCGGGACGAATTCTGTCTGGCTTCGGTCATTTCGGGCCTAACTTTTAAAGGAATAGTCTACTCATTTTCAATATTAAAATATGTTATTACCTTAACTAAGAACTGTTGATACATCCCTCTATCATCTGTGTGCGTGCACGTAAGCGCTGGAGCGCGCTGCGACACTTCGATAGCATTTAGCTTAGCCCCATTCATTCAATGGTACCATTTAGAGATAAAGTTAGAAGTGACCAAACACATCAACGTTTTTCCTATTTAAGACGAGTAGGTATACGAGCAAGTTTGGTGGTACAAAATAAAACGTAGCGCTTTTCTAAGCGGATTTAAAAGAGGAACTATATTTTATGGCGTAATAGCACTTTTGGGAGTGCTTCGACTCGCCTGAAAAGTCCGCTCCCCTTCTCCCTCTCATAATGGGAGAGGTAGGGTGTTACTGCGCCGAGTCGAAGTACTCCCAAAAGTGCTATTACGCCATAAAATGTAGCTCCTCTTTTAAATCCGCTTAGAAAAGCGATACGTTTTATTTTGTACCACCAAACTTGCTTGTATAACTACTCGTCTTAAATAGGAAAAACGTTGATGTGTTTGGTCACTTCGAACTTTATCTCTAAATGGTACCATTGAACGAATGGGGCTAAGCTAAATACTATCGAAGCGTCGCAGCGCGCTCCAGCGCTTACGTGCATGCACACAGATGATAGAGGGATGTATCAACAATTCTTAGTTAAGGTGATAACATATTTTAATATTGAAAATGAGTAGACTATTCCTTTAAGGCCTGATTACAGCTCATACTCTGCTCATACATCAGCGTATCAAATCTGGTGAAAAAATTCAATTTCGTTGCAAAGTTATAACTATTTATGTGTAAAAAACACAAAATTTAAAGGTCATTTTTAGTTTTTCACAAATTTCAGCCATTTCTGATGGAAATTTTAATATAACGGCAATAGAGTTTTTTATTCAGAAGGTAATGCCTTGTTCTTCCTATGTTGTTTTCGAGTCGATCAGAATAACCCTCGAGGAGATATTCGCACATGTTTTTAAGCGCTATTTTACTGTGCAGAGCTAACCGTAAGACGAATCCTGGCATGCCTGCCATAGACCACAATTGCGGAAGAAGAGGAAGAATCGGAAGAATAATAATAAGAAAACTAACAGATACAATAGGGGTCTTCGACCATTCTAGGCTTGACCCCCTAAATAAAGAATATATTCTGTGTGTTAGAACATGTAAGTACTTACCATAACACACTCATTTCATCTTCTGAATGAAAGCTTGCTAAATCACCACCAATAGCTCGACAGAAGTCACGCGCTTCAAACCAAGTCTTCTTCTTCTCCTTCTTATTTCTGTATATCTAAGAAATACATATAAAAACTGTGATTGTCCACAACACAAATAATATGATGTGTTTTATTGGTTAATAATTATATTAATATTAATGTTGCATCCTTATAATGTTACATTTCTAGAATTTGTGTTCTTTCTGTGCCTTCTGTGACATTTTTAAAAGTGTGTTAATGCTGTTACAGACACTCAGTGTTTCAGGAGAATCGTGTGTCTTCACATTTACCTGAATACAACTTCCTGGATCTTTTTTAGTCCATTTAGCCGGGCAGCTGACAGGTTGTGTGGTCTGTGGCTCTCGGGTTGTAGTGAGTCCTTCTGCCATTTTCTTACAGATGTATTTCTGTTTAGTGTTGCAGGCCAATACATCCCATAATCCTGCTGAAGTTCCTGTTAACATTGCTACACAACCTTTGTGCTTATCTGAGTTTGAAAATACAAAGACGTTAAACTCTTGTAGATTTGACTTTGATTGATGTCACACAGACCGAACACAATGAAACTCATCAACATACCTGGCATGCCTACATTAAAGTGTGTAAACTTGACTTCAGCACCATTGATCCACTGGAATTGCTCATTCTGATGAGTATTAGACAAACCAATCCAGAAATATTTCTCAGGTCGAACACCAACCAGACTGATGAGAAACGCATTCTCATATCTAATAGCAAAGATATGACATTGTATTATTCTTATCACTGTAATTCAGTAAAGTATTACTACTTATTAAACATTTCTAAATTGTAAATTAGTCTGTGAATTCCATTCGGAAGTGATTATCCCTAAACCCGTTGAAGATCAGTGCACTTGGATGTAACATTTCGAGGATGTAACGTTACCACAATAATGTCACATTGTGCGGACGAATAAAAAACACTTGGAATTAAGCAATGACAACAATCATTTTCTCTGGACCGATCTGTTTCTCCCCCAAAAGGATGAAAAAACACAGTTTAGAACTGCAGTTAAGGATGCTTACAGTTGGACACTTGATAATTTATTTTCGCGTGACATGACTATTAAAACACGTTGTGAGATTTCACCACTGATAAACTAAATATGAATAAAAAACAAGTTATGGTTTTATGACACCAAATACTGCTGGTTTTTGACCATGAAACACAGACAGGGCAAACATGAGAGCCAAGGAATCCCAGATAGGGCGGTGGTCAGCAGGGCGAGTGAACATTAACGTCAGTTGGTGTTTTTGGTCTTCTCCAAATCTTTCTTAGCAAACGTTCAAACAGGCGCTATCTTTACTAATCGACTGCAGATTTGAATATTATACATATTCTCGACTGAACTAATCTTAAATCTACACGTTGTGACCAAGAAACGGTAATATTAACGGCTATTCTGTCCATTGAGTTATTATGAAATTCAAAACAGCCAAAAGTGTTACCTGTTATTATGGCCTTCAAATCAGTGGTGGAAGAAAGTAGTTCCCAAACAAAGAGGCTTTAAAAATAACTCTGCTTGTTTTCTAGTTGTTGTTTTATAGGCCTACGGCCTCGTGCCCCTGGCCTAATCACAGCCGTGATTATATAAACCCACATAGCAATGTTGTTCCGGCCCAGCTCCGGCCCACACAATCAGTTTTCCTCGGCCCACATACAGGGAAGAATGACGGCCCTACAATGGCCCAGTTCTGGATTACAGACAATAGCACATAACTGGCCCAGACCTGGGCCAGAACAGGCCCTACAAACAAGCCTACGATGGCCCTTGCATAGGCAGCCCTCACTTAGCCCCCAGGAAGCCCTAATGCAGCAAAATCCCCAGAGTTAAATAAACACTACTGGATGTATATATTGTCCCAGTCTTACAGAGTGTTAAAAAGTAACACTGAAGCAGAATTAAAAGCTTTGTTATCCTCTCTCTCACCATCTCTGTCTGAAACCTTAAATTGCATATTACATCTTACTTGTAGAGTCATTTTCTTACTTCAGGTTTAGATTTTGTTCCATTTAAAGTCACCCTTATTGTGATTAGTGTTTGTTTTAGTTGAACTTGACTCTTGACTCTTCCCTTACTTAGTTTTTTGACTGCTTTAACTCTGTGTTTTAAGGCATGTTGTTTACAGCAGGGAAAAGACAATAGAGCAATTATTTGATGGTGGTTAACACTGTTAATAAAGTCTAAACATCATCAACTAGAAAACGTATGTATTAATTTAATGTTTGAACACTTATTAGAAGCATCTTTCTCTGACAACAATGTGATGCTACAGTATGAAATCCAGCTCTCTCATAGCAGTTTGTTATTCTAAAGAATTTTAAAAACACTGACACTTAAAATAAACCGGTTTGTTATGTAGACACACAAACATCAAAGGCCCTATTTTAACAATCTGAAATGCAAGTGCGAAGCGCAAAGCGCAAGTGACTTTGTGGGCGGATCTTGGGCACTGTTGCTATTTTCCCGGCGCAAGAAATAACTCTTGCGCCATGCGCAAATCAATAAGGGGTTGGTCTGAAGTAGGTACATTAGTCATAGGTGTGGTTTGGGCGTAACGTTGAATAAACCAATCAGAACGCTATCCAACATTCCCTTTAAACGCAAGGGCGCAAGTTCCATGGCGGGTTGCTATTATTATGACGCCAAGAGCGGTTCACAGCCGAGGAGACTGACGTTCTTGTAAGAGCAGTCAAAGACAGAGAAGTTGTTTTGTATGGAGATGGGAGAAATCCGCCCAAATCACCGTCGGTTAAACAGGCGTGAGAGGAAATGGCCACAATTGTCTCATCAGCTGGCAATGGCATCCCCATCGTTGCGCCAAGCGCTACAATGATGTCAGGAGACGGGGAATCCCAAGCTTGCCACCGTAAATCGGGCACACCGTGTCGGGAGGTGGATCTGCCTCTACACATGACCTGACGCCAGCAGAGGACATCGCTGCGTAAACCCTCACCGCTGAAAGGGTTTGGGGGCTTTGAAATCGAACCCAAGAAACGCAAGCAAGGTCCAACCCCAAAGTACACTTACAAATCAAGTTCATATACATTAAGGTTTCTTATGAAAACATTTTAATTATTATTTACATAAAATGAACTTAATACAGCCACACAACAAACTTATGAAAATATCTTAATCGTTATTTGCATGATAATTTTTTAACGCAGCCACACAATAAATAAAAACTATCACCACAATGATTTCCCTTATGTCATGTATCAATATTTTTTATTGTAACAATTTATGATTTAATGATTTCCCTTATCTCATGTGTTAATATTTTTATTGTAACAATTTATGATTTGCAAAAATAACTGTTGCATCTGTGTAGATTAGATCAGTGGTTCTCAAACTGGGGTCCGGGGCCCCCAGGGGGGCCGCGAGATGGTGCCAGAGGGCCCCAGTTTTATGACATTTTATAAAATACATTAATTTATCATGAATTCTGTGAAATTAAACCAAAAAAAATAAGGCAGCACTACTTTGTATAATTTAATGTTTTGTTTAATTAAAATGTTAAGTTTTAGAACTGTTTTTTTGTCATAAATTTTCTTTGGGGGGGCCGCGAAGGAATGCACCATACACAAAGGGGGCCGCACGCTGAAAAAGTTTGAGAACCACTGGATTAGATAAGCAAAGTGTGTGCGCGTTGTGCAAGCTATACATTGTGGTCAAGCATGCGCCCTAAAATAGCATAATGAACAATGCGCAACGCGCCACTGACTTTAGAGTAGTTTTTTCTGGTCAGTGGCGCAATTGTTTTTTTGAAACTGCAAAATAGCATCAGGGGTGGTTTGCCCCGGAACACGTCTCCTTATTTGTGCTGAACCACCCAGAGAGCGCAAGTTCATTCCCTAGTTTGCCGACGTGTGTCTGTGGAGGGAAAAACCCGCTGTACGCCGGTGCAAAATACGAATGATACATGCGTCACTGACAAAGTCAATTGCGCTGGGTGCAAGATAGGGGCCCAAGAATCAGAGTATGAATCACAATGATGGTGACAATAAAATGAAAAACTTCATGCTGCAATGCATGCTGGGTATCAACAAATTACAAATCTCATCCAGGACTCCCATCATGCACTGCAGCATGGTTAATAATGAACTTTTTACTATTTTCTTTGTCACCATGGTTGCGATTCATACTCTGATTCTTGATGTTTGTGTGTCTACATAACAAATAATTTTAAGTGTCAGTGTTTCAAAATTCTTCAGAATAACAAACTGCTATGAGAGAGCTGGATCTCATACTGTAGTATCACTTTATTGTCAGAGAAAGATGCTTCTGATAAGTGTTCAAACATTAAATTAATACATACGTTTTCTATGATGTTTAGACTTTATTAACAGTGCTAACCACCATCAACGAATTGCTCTATTGTCTTCTCCCTGCTGTAAACAACATGTCTTAACAACACAAAATTAAAGCAGTCAAAAAACTAAATAAGGGAAGAGTCAAGAGTCAAGTCCAACTAAAACAAACACTAATCACAATAAGGGTGACTTTAAATGGAACAAAATCTTAACCTAAAGTATGAAAATGACTCTACAAGTAAGATGTAAAATGCAATTTTAGGTTTCAGACAGAGATGGTGAGAGAGAGGATAACAAAGCTTTTAATTCTGCTTCAGTGTTACTTTTTAACACTCTGTAAGATTGGGACAATATATAGACGGGTTGCACGGCGACGTCACTAACTGGTTGCGCGCGCAACCGAGAGGCAGAAGAGACGTGCATTGTGTTGTATGCTAGTAGTGGTGTCTGTAATTCAAAATGCCAAGGAATTGTTGCGTGGAAAATAGTACCAACAGAGTCAGTGCTGGGTGCCTGATGTTAACATACCAGTAGATGCGACTGTTACGTTACTAGCATTATAATTATAACATTATAATTCATACATGTATCACAGTAACACTGCAAAAATAAAGACAGAAAAACAGATACAACTAAAATCAAGTCTTATTTATGTACAAACAATAAAGAACGCTTCAATAATTAAGGTTGTTGCAGTAGCAGATCAGCTCACCAATCGGGCTTTCTGCCTCTTGGTTGCGCGCGCACCCTGCAATGTTTGTAAACTTGCAACCCCTCTATACATCCAGTAGTGTTTATTTAACTCTGGGGATTTTGCTGCATAAGGACTTCCTGGGGGCTAAGTGAGGGCTGCCTATGCAAGGGCCATCATAGGCTTGTTTGTAGGGCCTGTTCTGGCCCAGGTCTGGGCCAGTTATGTGCTATTGTCTGTAATCCAGAACTGGGCCATTGTAGGGCCGTCATTCTTCGTTGTATATGGGCCGAGGAAAACTGGTTGTGTGCCCGGAGCTGGGCCGGAACAACGTTGCTATGTGGGAAGCTATGTCACACTCCTACTCGAGCGATATTACTAAATATCATTTACTCACCTGCTGTCAACATCAACCAGGTTAGCTGCGTTCTGCTCACACGTCAGTTTGGCATCATCAAAAGTTTTGGTTTCTATGGCAACATTATAACAGTAATAGCCAAACCTAAACCAACCCTGGGAAAAGAAATTCTCACTATCACCAAATGTCCATTAAATATAATTTACATCTGTATATTTACACAACACTTAATACACAACAACACAACATCAATAATGTCTCATGACCACATAACAGACAGAAAACACACAGAAACTGTAAAAATTATATACATTTATAATGATTTTACAAAAACAACTTGATGTTAATGTTACATTTCACTTTGATTTGTAATTTGTCAGTGTGTTTATTGTGTGACTTTATTGTGGCTATTTGTTGACTTTCTTCATTATTTAATGTTTGTTTATTGAAGTAAAATAAAGAGTATGAGGTGATGCAGACTCACAGCTGGACATCCAGGACTGATGACCTCTGGAGATCCTTCAGGTTTAATGGAAGCTTTCTTCTTACAGATGAAACCATGAGCTGACTCACACAGATGATCTGACCACTTTCCCTCCTATTACACAAATGTTAAGCAACACTAATGAAGAATTATGACCATTAAACAATCAGAAAGAAACTATATTGAGAACGAGATGCAAAAAGAAAATTAAAACTACCCACCTGTCCTGTGATGAGAACACAATCCTCCTTTCGATTTGTGATGTGTGAAGGTTCTCCAACAAACCATTTAGTGAAGGTGACGTGTGATCTATCTGACCACTCAAACAGATTCTGAATCCTTTGATCATTAAGACCAATCCAGAGCTCATCAGTCGACACTACACAACAACAACAACAACAACAACATTCAATTTTATACCACCAACTGATATTAAATTATTAGAGGTGCAACACTAACAAAGATTTTGATAATCTAACAATCAATGATTGCTTTATTTGTATGTTGCCAAAACAAAATCTCCCTTAAACAGGTGCCATATGATGTAGTTTATTGTCAAGGTCACCACCATATTGGACCTGGCAAGAGCGATCTACAAGCAAACCGACGTAACAGAAGAGCTGGGGCATTTCTAAAAAAACACTAATATTTATATTTCCTGTTACATCAAGCACTGGTTTGGAAATATATTAACGTTATTGTGCTTTCTATCTAGAAATGCGTCAGTTCCACCGTTTGTGTTATAGGACAGTCCGGTCCTGTCCAATATGGTGCCAAAAGTGACTTGAGGGACAGGACATTGCGTCAGATTTACTTCTATGCTCAGCCATTCGCATTTATATATTTTTATTTATTTTGTCAGACAACAATGTGTAGTTTTTTTGTGTGTTACTAAAACTATTTAGTTGTGCAGACGTACTGTATCCAGTCTGAGATATGATGAAACTGTGTTCTTCTATATTGTGAATGCTCGCCAGATCTGATCCTTCTCTGTGACACTCGGCCAAAGCATCACTCCACGTCTTATTTGTGCGCTGCAGATAATAACAGTGACCGGCATATGGTACCCACGCCACTGGACAGAAGTTAGGCTGATCTACACCTGAGAGAGAGAGAGAGAGAGAGAAACAATAACATTAATCAAACATGGGCTCTGTGTGTGTTTCCACAAAACTAATGGAAGATGTATGAAAGAGGTACTGTACTGTATAATATGTACCTTTTAAACGATGTATAGTAATGTGAATATTATTAATGTTTGTAGAGAGTAGGCTCACACCCGTCGCTATGGGCGGGCCATAGGGGGCCGGGCCCGCCTTGAAAGACGCCTGTGCCCCCCCAGTATTTAAAAAATACTGTAATTTTAAATGATCATAGTTGCTAATTTTGAGTTGCATTAATGTTGTATTTGTTATAATTAAAACATTAAAAACATAAAAAACAATGGTGTGATTTTGTTTGATTGATGGGAATCTAGCTACGCCGCTCAATAGTTACCGCACTTTTTTAAACTGGATGAGTTTTCGCTTACCTATACTCCTTTAAGATGGATATTATCCGCAAATGGTTAAAAAGGAACAAGGACCTCACTCACAAGTTTAATTCCGAGTGGATACTTTATTAATGAGGAGCTTCTGCTCTGAGAAACGCCGCCTGCCGCTGTACTGACAGGAGGGAAGGGAGAGACGACAGCGCTGCCTCCACTCAAGTACCGTAGGTTCAAAGTCTGCGTGCGTGTGTGTGTGTGAATGTGTGTGTGCGCACGTGTCTCATGGCAATGCATATCCCTCTGTTGACTGCTTTAAAATGCAATGTTTGAGAGATGCCTCTGGTGTTACATGTAATATATGTTGTATAGATTTATGGATATTCATAAAATTGCTTCTATATGTAATGTGGTGTAGGCTATAGGCTATCTGGTCATATTGCTGATGGTTATGTTTAACGTGATGATTACGTGCTGCGCGAATAGAGTATATTATAAGTATACGTACTGTAGGCTAATAATAAGTGTGCCCTCCCATGCATTTCATATGCCCCCCTTAAGACTGAGGTCTGGCTAATAATAAGTGTGCCCTCCCATGCATTTCATATACGGGTCTGAGTAGGCTATATATTTTTTGCAGGCTAGATAGTTTGCAGCGTTGTTACGAAAGTTAAAAAATGTAACAGCTTTATTTTACAATTCTACATGAATTAAGTAATAGTGCTTTGCCAAACTAAAAGTGTTTTGCCAAACTAACCGAGACCTGGCCGTACCGACCCGGCTTTTCTGATGAGGCTAACGTACCCCTGAGTCTCTTATCACTTTCCCAAAGTACGGTCTGGACCTCCCGCTACCATCTAGCAATTAGTATGTGGTCCACAAGCAGTATACAACCCCCGCCGAGTCTAAATTTCTGTAATTTGTGAAAATATTGCGTTTGAAAATGTTTTATAACGGGAATATGTTAGCATTGTCCAGGGAAAACGAATGTATTGTTGAGACTGCTACATCACAATTTACTCTGGAATCATTGTGTGTAATGAGTTTCTTCTCCTGAAATGTACATATTAGTGATACTTTTTTGCTTGATTTGTCTGTTGGCAACATAAACTGTTAATAATAATATATAAAAATAATAACACAGTATGGTTTGTACTGCTCACAATATCACTATGCACGCGCACATGACGTTAGTAGTGGGGCGTGATCAAAGGAGCAGCAGCTCATGAATATGTAATGACCAGCTCATAACAGCACAATCTGAAATGCCCTGAAACAGAGGCTACTAGAGATGGGTAACAATCTTTTCCTACAAGCTACTTCGAGCAAACAACTTTTGAAACATGCTTTATGGAACTCATACACCTATTTAACTTGTGGAAAAGCAGTCATAAGATGGGCACTTTAATATATTTCTATATGGCACCAAACACGTTTCATTTAGAAAACCTGAAATTGCGTGTGCCCGTTGTTTCTTTCTTGTTTAAGACGCCCCACATTTTGCAGATGATGTGCTAATTTTATCAACAGTTAAAATTAATCAACATGTGCAAGTGCACTTCGTAATGTACAATGTAATATTATGGAAAAATATTAAGACATACAATCAGTTAATCATATCTATATAAAATATAATACCACTCAGAAAAAGGTTCAAAAGCTGTTACTGGGACGGTGTCTTTTTTATAGGTCTTTACACAAATGATGTATTCATTTTGAACCATTATGTAACTGTGAGGTACTTATATGCACCCTTTAAGTAAAGTTGTACATTTACAAAGGTGTTGGGTTTTTTTGGAACCATGAAGCCACAAAAGGTCAATCTATGTACCTGTTGAAGGTGTGATATCTGTTGAATTTCCCTTGCGGCAAATGTAACCTAACTTCTTACTGCAGGCCAAACTTTCCCACTTGGATGCTTTACCAGCGTTTAATGCAGCACAATTAAGACCCGGCTCCAGAGAGGGATTACCTACAGGAATATGAAGATAAGTTCAATCAATAAAAACATTTACATCCAAGCCATTCAGCTGTTTTTCAACTGGATCATGGGTAAAGTTCACTGTGTTTCCTTACAAAATCTCAGTGTTTATATGGGTCCACACTACAGAGTGTTAAAATGTAAGACTGAAGCAGTCTGCAATCTGTGACTTTATACTCATTATCCCCTTTTCTTTTTGAAATCTAAAATTGCATGTTACATCTTACTTGTAGAGTTATTTATGTACTTAGGTTTAGATGTTGGCTTTGTTTTATTTACAACCGCCATTATGATGATCAGTGTTTGTGTTAGTTGGACTCGTGATTTTTAGCTTATTCATTTTTTTCTGACTGCTATAACTTTGTGTGTTTAAAGCATATTTGTTATGGTGAAGAAGAGACCATGTTTCAATCCTAAAATGGTGGTTGGTGCATAATGTCAAAGATCATCATTTACATTTTCTGCAAAGCCACTTACAAATGAGGTAACAATAGAAGCAAGTAGAGCAACACTAAAACAGCAATACATAAATGATCATCATCTAGAAAGTGTTTGCTCATTCATCATAATATCTTTCTCTCTCAGTGATGTGATACTAGCATGATCTTCAGCACACATTCTAAAGATTTAAATTAACCATATTATAATTTAAACTTACAAACAACAAGACAAAGAGTATGAATAACAACAATTGTGACAAAGAAAATATACAAATGTATAAGATTTTTTTCATGTCGCAGTGCATTCTGGGAGTTCTGGATGAGATTTGTAATTATTTGATACAGAGCATGCATTGGAGCATGAAGCTTTTCATTTTATTGTCACTATTGTTGAGATCCATACTTAATGTGTGTGTGTGTGTGTGTGTGTGTGTGTGTGTGTGTGTGTGTGTGTGTGTGTGTGTGTGTGTGTGTGTGTGTGTGTGTGTGCGTGCCTGCGTGCGTGTGCGCGTGTGCGCGTGTGCGTGCGTGTGTGTGTGTGTGCGCGTGTGTGCGTGTTAGACAACAGTTCATTTTTAATTGTCATTGTTTCAAAATCTTTCAGAATGACAGACTGTAATGAGAGTGCCAGATCTCATACTTTAGTATCACATTATTGAGAGAAAAATTACTGCTGGTGGGTAAGCAAACACTAAAATAATAAATCAGTTTTTTAGATGATAATGTTTATATCCTAACCACCACCATATAATTGCAATACTATCTCTTTTTTGCCACAACAAACATGTTTTAAAAACGCAAAGTTATAGCAGCTAGAACAAAATGAACAAGCTAAAAACAAGATTACGCTTAAAACAAACACTGATCACCATAATGGTGACTTGAAATAAAACCAAGTCAAATAATCTAAGTTAACAAATAACTCAAGTAAGGTGTAAAATGCAATTTTTGGTTTCTAACAGAGATGGTGATAGAGATGATAAAGTCACAGATTGCTTTATAACACTCTGTAGTGTGCACTGAGCATTGTTAATTTAACACTGGGGATTTTGCTGTGTCATCATGAATGTTAGTTACCAGGAGCCCAGTTGAGATATCTGAATGGGTTTCCATTACTCCATTGCCATCCACTCTCAAAGTCAAGACTGTTGAGTCCAATCCATAAAGCTGAACCCAAGAGATCTGTCAAGCCTGAAATATAAAGTTCATGAAATGTTACTTTGTTTAGTGGATGAAATCATTTAAGTTTAGGTTAATAGTGGGATCTGTGTACCTGATATATAAGACTGTTCATGTAGTTCTGATATACTGAGAAGATCTGCATCTTGTTGTTGGCAGCTGGCTCGAGCTTGATGCCAGGTCAGTGCTGATTGTGTGTTTCTCTGATATAATACACCAGTTACTGGATCACTGTCCCATCCTGAGACGCCTATTGAGTCAATCAATAATTTAAATTATAATCAGCTTTCACTCTTTCCCCACCAATGACGAGTATTTCCGGCATTCCGCAATACCGCTATTATCCCAACTATAATACTCTTACCCAGAGGCGGACACTACTTAAGTATTTTTACTTTCTACATAAAAGTAAATTTTTATGTATTCATATTTTATCAGTGTTTTTCTTTGGAAAACATACATTCTAAAGCATATTATCATAATTTTTACTCCACTACATTTCATAATTTCAGGTTTTGGGTTTATATTTAATATTTAAGTACATTAAACATCTAGTATTTTTTATTTTACTTAATTAAAAAGTACTTTTTTATTATACCTTTATTTAACCAGAGAATAAAATCACATTGAGATAAATATCTCATTTACAAGTGAGCCCTAGCCAAGGTAGTACTTTTCTACTTTTACTTACAATTTTTATGTAATTGGGTATTAAATCAATTTTAATATGCAATATAAAAGGAATAAACAGTATAATTATATGCAGGGTGCGATTTGTGAAAAAAACAGAGGGGGGGATGTTTTCATAGGCGTCGATTTTGGCGATGGTGGGTACCCACCATATTTCGTCATGAGTCATTTTGTACCCACCACTAGTTTTAACTTTTTTGACTGTTTTCAGTGGTTATGAAGAGCAATATGAGAGAGAAATTTGGTAATCATTGTCCGACCTAACAAAAATCCATTATAATATTATTATTATTATGTTTTATATATTTCTAATTAAAATATTTCTAATATTCAGAAATGCGCTCTCCGCTCACGAGCTCTGATCGGAACAAACCCGAACTTCACTGTCTGCTGAACTTGTGCAGAAACATAAAAATATAACCAGCTTTTCAAAATGGGTTTTAAAACTAAACATTTATACTATTTTAGCACAAATTATGAGCTTATTGACGATTTTTTATAATTCTTGACATAATGCGTCTCTGTCCACAGCACATTTCAAAACATTTTAATTCATAAAAATAAATCATGAGAACATGAACTCATCACTGCATTTGCAGAAATTGTAAAATATTTTTTCTTATTAACTCATGAAGCAGCCTAACGCAATATTTTTACTCTAATAGCTTATCTTTCCCCACACATATGAACTGTGATCATGCACAACGAAAAAACACGCAAGAATTAAATCTTGAATGGCAAAACTATATGGCACAACGTAGTGTCAACTTAAACATAAATATGAACAATGTATTGATTGCAAAGTTAAACCATTACAGTAGAAACTGTTTTAATGCTGCTTTTAAAGTAATAACATTAACTTTACACCGCGATGCTGAGCTACAGTGAAATGATAGAGAAGTCAGATGCATTATGTGTTAGTCACTTAGCCTCATTTGCGCAAACTGGACGCGCCCGCGCCTCGCTAAACGCCTCATCGGCATGTATCATGTGTAACTTCGGCCATTCTCAGTGGTGTGACTGGGACACCAACTCTGCTTGTCATCATAAACAAATAATCAGATTGTTATGTTTATTCCCGCTTTATTAATATGCGGCTGAATATGCTGCATTTCATCGTTTCGACACACAGCTCCATAACCATCTCCAAGTGTTGATAGGCTATTACTCGTGAGGTGTAACCAATCAGATAGCGCCGTGGGCGGGACAATGAGCAAGTCTGCAGAGTGGTGAATACAGAGATGCTGCGCGGCAGCTGTATCATCAGAGCCAGCCAAAGTAGCGCATTTTAAAACAAAATTGACTTTAATCAAACCACGGATCCGTGATAAGTTTTGTGATCCGTCTCGCCACTAGTGTAGTAGCACTGATCACTTTGAGGGGGGGATAAATTTATCCCCACCGGGGATAAAAATAATTAAGCAGAGGCAGGGATACATTGACCAGAAAGGGGGAAATCCCACGCATCCCCCCTGGCAAATCGCACCCTGATTATATGCTTTAGAATGTAGTGAACATTTTTTAGTAAAGTAAAGTAAATGTTTTCCCAAGACAAACACTCTTATAAAGCACAGATGCTTGAAAAAATTTGTATAACACTGGCATTAATGACATTCACACATCTGTTGTGATCCTCATTGTAGATGAGAAAAGAGCTGCCGTCTAAAGAAAAATAGATATCAGACAATGTCAATGATATTTTATATTACACCAACTACCAAGTTTTTTTTAACTCATTCACTTAAACCTGGGGCCGGGTTGCATAAACATAGCAGGTAAGTGAAAACTGTGTTTTAAGATCTAGTCTGACCAACAAGCAATTAGTTGGTGCTAATCAGTCTTACTTTTTGTATTGAAATGAGATCA